>NC_092206.1:91585620-91639959 GCF_043381705.1 Parasteatoda tepidariorum | reverse complement strand
CACGCAAAACTATTCGTTCTTACGTTTTATACCAACATAGATTTGAAGTAAAAAGGCACATTTCGTACATTCCTTGTATCCTTACGCATTAAGGAAAATCATTTCTGCTTCCTTATATGGAATTGAAAAAGGGAACGATTCTAAAAATAACTCTTCCCTTGAAATATAAATCTATTTATATTTCAATGGTATGTTTTCAGCCTTGAATTCCCAAAATAGAATCTCTCTACGCTTATTCTTTAACAAAGACATTTTATGAAAACGAAAGAGATTTAATTCTTTTATTAATACAAAAGTATTTACTTTTTGTATTACATCCCCCCCAAAAAAAATTTTGGTGAGCCAAAATAAAAAAATTTAGAAAACTTTAAATTTAAAATTTTTAGGTTGGTACGACTGTTCCTTTTCCCCTACTACAAACAAAATTTTTTCAATTATGAGAAGAAAAAAAAACAATTATTTACAATGGCAAAAATATGAAAAACATGATTATGCAATTTATCTATTTAATAGTAACTAAAGAGAAAGAAAAATTAAACATTTATATAACTAATCTACTAAAATTTTCAAAAATTTTCACACAAAAATATTCAACATTTTTATGCAAACGAACTGGACAACAAGTGTCATTTATTTAGAATTTAATTTCAACATTTGTGGTTTGATATTTCCTAAGCTTTGATACATGAACTATTTCAAAATTTTGTTTACTTAAATTATTCTTTTTATTTATTTTGTTTTTGTAATCAGTTTCTTGGTCATTCTTTCTTTTTCCTATTTTTCCTTTAATTTTTGGTTTTTGGTACCCTTTACATATTTTTTCATTAATTTAACACGCTTAATTTTTTTTAGTGTCTTTTAATCTAGCTTTAAGAAATCCAAGGAGAATTCAAAACCAAAACTATTTATATTTTCATAAGATATAGAAATTCTTGATAATCATTTATATATTTTTGCTTCTCTATTATAATGATAAAACTGTTAAAAACATTTAAAATATTCAAGAGAGTTTGAAACAAATATATTTTTTATTAAAAAAAAAAAATAGTTGCTTTATTGCATTGAATAATTTCAAAGGTACAGTACCGTTCTTTACAACCCCAAAATCCAGTTTACTTTTCCACAGCTGCTAGTGATGCTTAATATCAAATCCTAGTATAACCTAGTACATCGTATAAGTATAAAATAGATGAAAAATCATTATATCTTAATTACATCAAATATCCAAAACATACAGTTATATCTACGGATTTCTCCCGTTAAGATATAAATAAAGTTTTCCTAAATATAATTTCTTTTATTCTTTCGTTGCTAAGGCAACTAGAATCCGTTTCTTAATGTCAAAATTTTATATGTTACGTAAGGTAAAAAGATTTTTGTCAGGTTTGTAGCTCCTTTAGAATCCCTATAGTTGAGATGTTCAATCAAATGAAATTTAGGTAATGAGCAGGTCTGAAAATTTTATTTTGCTGAACTTTATCTTATACAACAATACAACAAAATATCTAACACGAAATTTGTCTTAAGATACCTTACATTATTAAAAAAAAAGAAGTAATAAAGCGTTTGATGGAGAAAAATTATGCACATTTTCGGGTAAATATTTTTACAAATGTCATTTAACAGAATTTTTTTCTAACTCAAATAAAAATCATTTTTAAGGACATTCCTATAAAAAAAATTTAAACAATTTTTAATCTTATTTTTTAATTTCGAACATTTATTTTTGAATTAAATAAATTATGCCTAGTTATTTTTTGAACTAAATTTTCTTGCAGAATAATAATTTATTCACTGGCAAAATTGAAAAGATAGTTTCAAAATATTTCTTACAAAAGATTAAGTTGATAGTTGTTCTATACTTAAACATGACAAGACAAAGCCTAAAAAGATTTGAAATAAAAAAAAACGTATTTGATGAATACTTCTTTGTTTCGCATATTTTAAAAGTTCGTGAAATAATGGGTATAAAACAAAGAACGGATGAAGTTCAAGCAGTGATTAGACGTGAAAGTTTTTTTTTATTAATAAATTATCTTTCGCTTTGTGCATTTACCACGGAGAAACTATTTTAAGATTTGGTATAGTTTACTTGAAAATTTTGTACTCGTTTTTCCAGGAACAATTATCAGTGATATATAAGATTAAATATAATTCTTGAATGCTAATTTATTTAGTTTTTGGCCTCGTAAGAGTGTTTTCGAATCTTGTCCTTGGGTTATTCAGAGAAAATTACTTATTTTTAAGAGTCAGTAAGTAATTAGAAGCATATAGGGTTTCCTTTTGGTAATTTAAAAATTGATACGGTTTCAAATGTTAATAACATAAATATTGCTGCTTATGAGGTCATACATTTTCCTAAAATATGCGGTTAAAATATCGCCAGTTCCATCATATACTGTTTAGCAATTTTGGTTACCTGTACATAATTTATTCTTACTGAACTTTTAAAAAGTTTGTATTTTGAAATGGTAGTTTGTAAAGTTGTTTAAATTTTTCTATTGAAACAAACATCATGAAGAATAAATCAATGGTAAGAATTTTAAACAATGAACAATATGACGTATGATTAATAGCTGGTCGATAATTCTGCTCCAGGCTAGCACCGACCCCGGTGCTTACGTAAAATACGGGTAGATGAATCATGGGTTGGAATCTCCTTGCCACCATGGAGAATTTTTCTCTCCATGAAACGCTAGTGCAGAATGTTCCATACAGAAAAAATTCCAGATCATATTACGGTTAAAAATATCGTCTCTTAAAATGCCGGTGCATTTAATCATAAAATCCATGTTTACCGTAAAATTTTACGAAACAAAAAATCAAATATATCATAATTTTTTCAGTAATACTAACCGTTAAAATACTGAATCATTGTAATTAAATAAATATTGCTGGAAAAATTACGGTATAAATTTTACGGTAAAAATGATTACCGCACTGAGGATGCCAGTACTTTTTACCGTAATTTGATCTGGAATATTTGCAGTGTATCTAAAGGTTGTCATCCAAATGTCCCGGTTGCCTGATCCTTTATTTTCTGGACTGGGCTCAAAATTTACATGGACACGGAGTTAAACATCGATAACCGCAAACCCAAAAATGAGCCATCTGCTTAACACTGTTTTATTAAACAAATAAAAATAATTAATTAGGTAACTTAAATAATTTTATTTTATTAATAATTTAATAACTGAGTAAATTAAGTAATTTTCTTATTTTGTATCCAAATGAAAGGGTTTACATATTTAAAATCTGCTTATATTACGTGTTAAAGTAATAATTTATCAAGTAAATGATACTTCAATCGATTTTCTAATGGGAAAAAAACACCCTCACTTTACTTTCTATTCTATACAAAATATTTTTAACATATGGAAGTTTCAAGTTATTTTTCATTCGCTTTTCAATAGTTAAACTACACATTTTTAAGTTTGTACGAATTTTTTTATGAAATTTTGATCTTTTTTATTTATCATGAACATAATGACATGATTTTTCGGGATTTTTGTTATAATTTATTTAAGGAACTTTTCTAATAATAATATACACATATGTCTTTGTCATCAATATCTACATTGATAGAAAGGCTTTTGACACAAGCAGTTTAAAAAAGTTTTTTTTACTGGCGATGATTTTATAGAAAATATTAAATAATTAGTTATAAGAGGAATAAATTAAGAGTAATTAAATGTAAGAAACTTGTCTAAGCTACTTCTACAGAATTGGCGGAGTCTTTCGAAATTTTATTATACACTTCAATATATTAAAAAAATATTTTGCATTTTCATAACTATGGAAAGTTATGGACAGATAAAATATTTCATCGCATTAGAGAAGTTGAGTTGAAGTCGCATGAGTTATTAAACACAAAATAGCTCCATTCATATCGTTGACGCTCCCCAACCCTTTATGATACATTAAAATTATAATGCAATTCAATATTTTTCAATTATTTTTCATTTTAAAAACTATGGAAAGCTATGGATAGATAAAATATTTCATCGCATTGGAGAAGTTGAGTTAAAGTCGCATGAGTTATTAAACACAAAATAACTCCATTCCTATCGTTGACGCTCCCCAACCCCTTATGATACATTAAAATTATTATGCAATTCAATATTTTTCAAATACTATTTTGCATTTTAAAAACTATGGAAAGTTATGGAAAGATAAAATATTTCATCGTATTAGAGACGTTGAGTTGAAGTCGCGTGAGTTATTAAACACAAAATAGCTCCATTCCTATTTGCTGATGCTTCCCGTCCCTATAATATTACTTATATAGTTTGCTTATCAAGCCATGTTCGCTTCGCTCGCTACTAAGTTAAACCCATTTGAAATGCGATCTGGCGTGAAAGCGTAAGAATTTAAATCGATTATTAAAATCCTTAGATTTAATTCCTCCATAAAAAAATAAAAAAAGTTTAGTCAACAAATTATTGAAATAAAAATTTTTTAATTGAAATAAAAAATTTTGAATTGAAATAAATGGCACGCAATAGAAAAACTTGCAGCAAAAAACAATAAATATGTTTTTAAAGTACAATATTAAATATTTCCAATTTCATTAAAACACTATTATAAATTTCAGAACTTAGAGCTATCACTGTTGTCACTGAATGTCTAGCAGCCTGAAAGTCTTTTTCCCATCATGGCAATATTTAGTATACTTAACAGAAGAATTTTCTCCCTCGTTCTGCCCAGAAGTGACCATCATAAAAACTGCATATTTTGGTCATGGAACCGATACCATGTTCTTCATCATCAACAGTTAAATCAAGTATGGCGGCACGTCTCCTACGCATTCTTTCACTTCTTCGTCTTTCATAACTGTCATCAACGCTCTCTTCAGCTCTTCGAGCACGCTTTATTTTATTATACTTAAAATGCGTACCAGCACGACTAATACTCATTTTTTAATGATGAAAATAGCCTTGAATAAAATTCTTATTAATATTGAACTTGCATCAGTATAATTAAAAGTTATTATAGAACACTTTGCTTGTTTATGTGAATCATTGGTTTTTAACCTCTCAATACTTACCAACTTATAGCTCAGTTTCTTTGTCAGCTTTTATTTATCGACGCGAGAAAAGTATTTTCTTTCAGAACTTCGTAAACGAGTGCGTTTACACTTTCATGCTTGTAAGAGCTCTCTCGCTTGATATTTAAATTCTTTGTTACCAACTCGAAAAGTACTTTCTCTGCCACCGTGTAAGGGAAATGTATGTTAAAGTGAATGACCGAAATCAAGAGAATGTCGACTTTCACCGGTGAATGTCAACAATCACATAGTCACTTTGGTGAATGTCCGAAATATTAGTTATATCCGATTTCATATTAGTTTATTCGTTGATATTATTATATTTATTCTACATCAATGATATTATTATATTTATATTATTATATTTATATTATTATATTTATATTATTATATTTTTGTATATATTATTATAGTATATATTTTAGTATCTGCTGAAGATAGATTAGGAGAAACATCAGTGTTCAGAGTACCGGTTAGATGCATACTGGGCAGTGGCATTTGATCTTAAAAAATATTGATGTAGGGCATACCGGCCAAATGTATACCGGGCAGTGTGGCACTTAATTAGACTTATTATATATTTCGGTCATTGACTAAATCGACTATGTGGTTGTCAACATTCACCGGTGGAAGTCAACAACCACCAATTTTGGTCATTCACATTTACATGTACATAAGACACTGTGTGTACATATACATAATACAAAAATGTGTATAGGTANATTGGAAAAACTATGTGCGAAGAGGATTATATATATATATCAGTTTTCTGTCGAATGATAAAGTCCACAATCATTTTAATATAATCTCTAATTTCATTTTATTTTAAAATAAAAAAATAAATAGCTTATTTGCATGAATTTTATTTCCGACGGACTCTTTGAATCTACACATTCCGATTCCCCCGGTAGTCTGTATTAAATACAATTCTATTTTTGCGGAATGATGAGACAGCCATTTTAATTCTTAAAACTATTTACACTCATCGCTGTCAGAAACAATTTTACAAAAGAACTAGTTGTAATAAAATTAAAGCCCCATCTAGGAAAAAGTAACAACGCATTTATTTATTCCTATCAAAAATGAAATATTTATTAAAAAAAGATGCGTTCTGAATTGATAGTTTTGAAAAACGATCGTTCCAAGGAAATAGGTCGTGAGAGACGAAAACCCCCACAACCTGTTAGATCAGATTTTCATCAAAGTGCGTCAGAAAAGCAGTTGCCACTTAGTATAGAGAAAGATTCATCATTTAGCGATTTTTCGAAACTCAGGAGCAAGAGGAATTTCGAAGGGATATTCACAATTCAAAATTACTTGGCGAAAGATAAAGAGAAATGAAGGTTACATATTTGTGGTAAACCTTAACTGATCTTGTAATTTTATGTTGATATGTATGCAGTTTCCGAAAGAGTATCTATTTTAGGAATTTGAAATCTGTTTATCTGCATAGACTAAAAAAATGAAGATAGCATTTATTTTTATTAAGAAAAGTATTCCGGGATTTAAATAAAAATTCAGGATTTGAATGAAAATAAAAAGACAGTACATATGTAATGACTATAATGACATAACACGCTCGATATTTTTTTCCCAAGACTCATTCTTTAGTAATGGTAGAGGGAGCAGGATTTATTTCATGCAGACGATAACTGCATTCTAACTACTTTTATTTCTCATTGAGGTTTAATGATGATATTATTTATTAAATTAATCATTTTCATTATTAAATGTTAAATGTCTAAATTAAATGTAAAAAGCCAGTAATGTGCAAAGCCTGTAATGGAATGGCAAGATCGATATTTTATTCCGAGCTTGCGTTTCATAATAATAGGAGGGAGTGCAGAATTTATTCCATGCAAACGATAACCGAATTCTAGCCATTTGTGTTCCTTTTTAACATTTATTGATGATTTTAATTAATTAATTTAATGATGATTTAAATTAAATAAGTATGAAAAACCAGTAAATATGGAATGCTTGTAATAGAGTGGCAGGCTCGATATTTTGTCCAATGGTAAAGGTAGGGGGAGCAGAATTTATTCCATGCAGACGATAACTGAATTCTTACCATTTGTGCTTCTCCTTGAGAATCGTATGAAGAACACACCTTTGATGACATTAACAATTACCAGAATATCATGAAGAGGAGAAATTTGATCTATTTTTATTCCATCATTTGGGAGACACGGCCACGAGTTTTTTGCGTGCTTTGATCGAAAATGAGTTCCTCCTCTGTTTGATCACGATGATGAAAAATAATTGGATCAAAGTTCCACAACGATCCTTTCGTGAATAAAGAACAAATTCTTTTTTTTTTTTAAAGGAAAGTGAATTTTTCAAAAGATAGTCACAAAAAATTTTCTTTTACTTCAAAATGATTTTTTTAAAGTTTCGTTACCCGATAGAACTATTTAATATCAACTTAATTTCTTTTACTGATGCTATAGAAAGCAGATTTTGGAATTCCCATCATTTTACGTTGAAAATATCTCTAAGCTTACGTGCTTTTTAAAACTGACGATATACTAATATGAAATTATCTTTTCTCTCAAAATCTTTTAAACTTAGTTTTAATTGAAGAGCCTATTTTTAAAATATTTTATTAACTAAAATATTTCATTAATTATGTATCTAAATAGAATCCCGATGGGATATTTTTTAAATATATTGGAAAAACTATGTGCGAAGAGGATATAATTTTTTTCTATAATATCAAACCTATACGAAGGAAAAGAAATTTTGGATTTACGCGTTATTTCGGCCTTTGAAGTAAATGGATCATGATTTGATTTAAAAACTAATTACAAGAGTAGGAAGTTGATAACCTGAAAATTCTTAAAAATTTATTTTTAAAAATGCAAAAAAAAAACTCTAAATGCCATCGAAAATTGTCTTAAAATAAAAAATAACGCCTTAAACATTTTTATAAACATATTTAATCTTAATTTTTCTTCAAAAAATTCTAAATTGTTCATTATATGTATAATTTAAATAAAAAAATAAAGTAATAATTAAAATAAATATGTATTTTATGAATAAAATTAAGTGCGAATAAATACTTAATGAAGATAAATGAGAATTTTTTTCCCTTACCGCCTTTAAAAATATTAGATTACCATGATGCCAGTAGAACTGATTACCAAGATTAATTGAGCATTATTTGCGCCAATAATATATGGCAATATATTGATGCTTCCCTTTAATGAATCAGTAGCTTTTCTAATTTGATTTTGCTTTTAAGTGTATAACTTTTTTTTAATTTTAATTACTGTTGATAAATTAGATTAATTAGCTATATGGAAACACGTTTTAAAATCCCTACCATGAACAAAATAAAAACATGGTTTCATATGATTATAGAAATACTAATTCAGTGACGTAGCACCGATTCACACGTCATTTGGATGACTGAGCCTGTAAAAAATAATTAAACATTAAAGAACGCGGGATAAAATTTTAAACAGAATCATCCGCAATTTTATTTACGACACTGAAAAATGTTAAAACTCATTTAAAAAAAAACGTAATTTTTCAAACATGTTTTTCGAACGAATTGAAATATTTAAACTAGAATTTTACTATCAGGGGCTAAAATTGTTTCTTGTAGTCGTTGTTTAAATTTCAAAGCTCCACGAACATGGAGTTATAAAAAATTGGAAATGACGTTCCGCGTCAAAGACAGACAAAAATACAGAGCAAACACAAAATAAAAGTAGAAAAAGATTAATTACTTTTTTGTCAGACCTCAAACGAAAAGCGTGGAGCGCATTTCTTTCGTACAATTCCATTTATCTATTTTTTTTCACATACGAAACACCCCCTCCACCGTCTACGTTTTTCAATTTAGGTCTGACAAAACATATGTATTTTTTTTTATTTGCTTTTTATTGCATTTTATTATTATAAATTATCATTTAGAATTCAAAATATTAAAAGAAAAATCTTAAATTAAAACACTTTTCTGGTTCGCAATAGAATGTAAAACCTCAGTATGGAACATTTCATCATTTCTTCCAACTTAATAGACCTTTCCTCATAATGGAAATCGGAATCGTTCCATCACTATTCCTTCATACGGAATGGCAACAACCATCAGCAGACGATTTTCACTAAATATCTTTATTTCCGCCCTTCCAATGGGAAGACTGATATTCTTTCCGCAACAAGTGAAGGTATTTATGTTGAAAAGAAAGTTATAAATGATCCCTTCCTGCGAACGAAGACTGGGATCTCCGTTCAACAACAACGAACGGATCGATTCAATGGAACGAATATACTTAGTTTCCGCCTTGAAGTGGTTACAGTTACGGTGGTCCTGAGTGATGATATGGGATGCTATGTTCGTGCCTCGAATGCTAACTTCAATTAACTGCTTTTATTTCTCACTATAATGAAGTTAACGGAAGAAAATGCTTGAAGGGTTGAACGCTGAGTTCATCAACTCTAAGTGGATGCGTTGTCCTTTTTCTTGACTAAATTTACGATCAAAACTAGACTTTTGGACAGAAATAAATTTTACCCAGGATACGTGTTGCGATTAAACGACAAGATTCTTCTTTGGAATGATAATCATGTTTGTTTAAATTTTGCTTACCTGTGTAAACTTCATATAAACTGTGTAAACTTTTACTTTAAATAGATAAACAATGTCAACTTTGACCCTTTTTTTACAATAGGAAAAATCAACACAGAATTTTATTAAAGAAATTTTAATATTATTTTTTAAATTTAAACATTTTTAAAATAAATCGTTAACTTACTAAATCTAATTTAAAAATCTTGATATGTGTCTGACTGCTAGATGGACGAAGAGCGTGGGCGTGATTCAAAGAACCAAGCTGCTAATCACGTAGTACGTAGTTCGATTCCCTTCCCGGTCAAATTTTATAAATTACTACAATTTTTATTTGAATAATACTGGGCTCGTATAGGTTTTTTTAAATCAATATAGAGACTTTGATTGGCTATTTAGGTGAGAATGAATTCAGCATTATTTTCCTGCTGCTTAGTTTATCATTATTGCAATAATTATTATCATGAACCGTGATGGCTCAGGTAATAGAGCACTCGTCTTCCAATGAGGTGAACCAGGTTCGAATCCTAGCGATGGCTGGTCGATATGAATTCCGCATCCGGCTTGCGGCACCGCAGTGCTGACGTAAAATATCCTCAGTGGTAGACGGATCATGGATTAGAGCCCCCTTGCCGTCAGGCTAACCGCAAGAGGTTCGGGATTTTCCTCCCCGTGTAACGCAAATGTGGTTTAGTTCCATAAAAAAGTCTTCCACGAAGGGAGATCTCACGCAATACTTGTTCCAGGAGTTCCCTTGACTTCTGGATTCGGTTCAAAATTACAAGGCTACGGAATTGAACGTTAGTAATCGTCAACCCCAGAAAATTAGGTCGGTTGTTCAGGGATGGTTATAAAATAAAATAAAATAATTATTATCAGGTATAATCGCAATAATAATTGATATAATCTTAAAACAAAAGCCAAAATTGGTAAAATGTCTAAATTGTTAAAATAATTTGTGCCAAAATTATTTGCATAATAAAATTTGTGAAATTTTGTTATAGAAATCGAATGGAATAGATGAATCGAAAGGAAAGAAGCATAAATTTTTTCAAAATTATACATTTTACTGAATAACACTAATTGCGTGATTCTGGCAAACAGCACTGAAATGTTTTTCAACGATTCTAACTAAAGCAGAAACACAACTATGTATCCTTTTTCAAGAATGTTTAATAGATATCTAGTTCATTTTAAATCAATAAGAGGCTGTAAAACTTTTTTTTGTACGTATTACATAACTACCATATAGTATGTACATGCATATAATAAGAAACTTTTATTTCAACTTATAGTAATTAAAATAAAATAGTAAATTGAAACAAATTGCATTAACAGATAAAAATTAGTGACCTTTGTGTGATTTCTATGTAAGAAATACCCTGAATCTTACAAAATCAGAAATTAAAACCAGTTTGAGCAAATTCTGAACTCTTGTAACAAAAAGGATTCTCCCAGCTTCAGAAAGCCTACTAAATTTATTAAATACCCAAACTTAATAAGAACATTTTTTCTGAAATTTTTCTTTTTTTTTTATCTTCCAAATACTTTAATCTACTTTCTCTTGTACTCAAAACGCTAATTTTCTAAATATTTTTTTAAAAAAATCTCTTTAAAAACTTGACTTTTTCTGTCTCTAACATAAAAGATATTCGCTCATAGATACTTATACAACCTCTAAAGTTTTTCAGAATATGTATTTCAAGTAATTATGTCCAACTTTCTGACGGAAAATTTTAACTTGTCTAAAACCAGTCACCCCTAATTGACATCTATAAATTTCATATTTGCATACGGTGAATGCTTTTTTTTATATTTTACTTATGTTTCGCTACCTGTTTTTTCATTATACATATTTAATTCTTCAGCCTTAAACATGGACCCAGGATCCAAGTTGACTAATATACTTACTTTATTTATTTTGTTGTAATTGCTGCATCGGTAGATTTTTTCCTTCAAAAATTTTTTATTAGTAATTATGAAAAGCCTGCACAATTGTTTATCATCCCAAGGAAAATTTCTATTCTAACTAAACGTATATGGATTGTATGAAACACTTGGACACTTTTGTAGAATACCAGAGCATTTTGCAGAAAGCCGGTGTTATTCGAAACACACGAAACATAAAACTTTGCCAAAGCTTTATATGCTGTACCAATGTATTCTATAGAATAGCAGGTGCTGTTTAGGCAAAGTATGAAGAATAAGAATTGTTATAAACTTGATTTAGGCATTGGATGTAACACTTGGACATTCTATAGAATGACGAGTGCTCTTTAGGCAAATATGAAAAATTGGCAATATAATGATAAAGCTACTATTTTAAAACAATGTTCTTTCTTCAAATATTATTTTATATAAAAATAAAAAATTAAAAAAAGACTGTCATTAGAGAGTTTTAGATCTGTTTCAAGCAATGCCGGTATTCTTAAAATTTTCTGTTGTATTTCATACTTAGCCAGTTTGTAATTTGGCATTCTACAAAATTTTTAGGTAAGGTATGAAATGTCTAATCTTATTATATTTTGCCGGCTTGCTTTCGGCATGCGATATAGTTCAGAGCTATTCTATAGAATAGCTATTTTTTAACTTTTTTGGTAACAAGGGTGGTGCTTGTAAAGCTGGTTGCAATTCTACAGAACCAGGTGGTGCTTGTAATTCTACAGAATATCTTGACATGGTGCTTGTAATTCTACAGAATGCCTTGACGTTTTATAAAATACATAGCGTTATTAAGTAAAGTATAAAATATAAGTACTAGTGGCAATATATATTCCACTTTTAATTTAAAATCATGAGCGCTTATTAAACAATGAACTACAAATTTTTCAAATACTAAATAAATATGCTTTTAAATTTTTAATTGTTTAACATTTCTAAGTATTCGGTTACAATTTTATAAAAGTCGATTCTTGTTGTAAATGAATCACCAAATACTGTAAAAATTTTATCATATTCCTGTTAATATTCTATTCTTAGGGCATTATATTATTTCTACTGGGTTCTTTTCTTGTAACAAACTATCCCTATTACATTGTGTTCTTATATTTTATTCCAACTACATTTTCTTATACTATTCTATTCTCATAATATTCTATTTCTACTAATATATTCTACTATTATAGCATTTCCTACTGTATTCTTATAATGTATTATTTTTATTGTATTTTCCTATTGCATTCTGTACAATTCCAACCATAAGCTGTTCTATTTTTAATCTACCCATTTTTTATGTTTTTTTTCATAAATAACATAATATGTTATTCCTACTTAATCTTTACAGAATCTTTTATTTTTTATACCATTTCTTCATTCCTATGACATGTCATTCATATAACATTCAATTCCTGCAATATCATGATCTTACTACATACTATTCCTATATTATTCCATACAAAAAAATTCTCATTAAAACTCGAAGACGTATGCAACTTGTAAAAAAAAACAAATACCATATTAAGAATTATATTCAATTAATTTAATCAAATTCAATCCTTTTCATTGCAATTAATTACTTTACATACATTAATTTTTATTTAATTAAACTTAATTATAATTATTTAATGTAATTACATTAATTAGTTTCAATTATATTAAATAAATTCAACCCTATTAATTTAACTCAATTATAATAATTAAAATCAATTGTAACAAATAAAATAAATCAGAACTAAGAGCTTTTTTAACATCAAGCAGGTGTTCTTTTGTCAAGCGCATAGCTCTATTTACCCAGTAAACAACTATAATGAGAAAATAAACAAAACAAAGCCGAATAGTTTGATGACCTTTTTCAGAAGTTAAGATTTATCCGAGATAGGGCACGCTTCTCCACAAATACTCCTTGCTTAAATATCCAAGGGGAAAAAATTCGCATCATTATACACCAAATCCACTCTCTTATTACTACAAATCTTAAGTTGCTCCCATGTTAAAATTTATGAAAAATAAATAAGAGAGGGAAAAGAATGCATCTTTAGTTTTGAAAACTGAGTCCTGTAATAAAATTGAAAAATGTTTTTCGAAATCACGCCTCGCGCTTTTAAAAATATCTAAGCGTTTCGGATATGAGGGTCATTTTTTTTAACTAAAGAGCCATTTTTTAATCGAGTAAGAGAAACTTCATGTATGCACGTAAATTGTAATACGAACATTTATTCACTTTTCATTTTAGTCACCATTATTGAAACATTTCTTAAGAGGACACCTTACTGAGGAAGAAAATTTTTCCTCGCAAGTTCTTTTTATCCGTCATTACTAGTTTAAAATTTAAAAAAAAGAAAAAGTAAGTTCAAGAAAGCCTATAGTAAGTCACGAAGTTTCAATTGCTGAAAACAATACTTCAAAATATTAAGATGTAAATAACTTATTTGAAGAGAACTTATCCTAAGTTATCTTCTCATAATTTATTTTCATCTGTATATTTTAAAATTTTCTTTTCAATATTTGAAGCTACATGACTTACTCTAGGTTTGTCTGAACTCACTTTTTCTACACTTTAAATTTTAAATTAGGAGAAAGAGAATTTGGAAGGAAATTTTCTTCCGCGATAAGGCGTCCTTTTGAGTTGTGACACCAGCTTTTAGATCCCATCATCAAAGAGATCTGCCGCCTGACCAGTAACAGTTTCTTTCAGCATGTCTTCATTTTCCGCGTAGAAATTCCTTAAGTTCTGGAAACAGCTGAAGACTGATGGTGCTATGTCAGAGATGTCTGGTGGATGGTCTAGCATTTCCCATTCATCAATAAGCCATCCAGATCGTTCTTCATTATGAACATTGGTTCTTCCTTCATTAACAAAGTCTAAGCCATTAAGACACATTCATTACACCAGTAAAATTCAACATGCTGTCGGCGAATTTCAGAAGGACTAACTTTTTTTTTTGCATTTAAAAATCGAATAACTGAAAGCACTTTACAATCGGCAGGATTACTGATTGACATGGTGACGAATGAAGCAGTAAAATCATACATCCAACATCAGCAGAGGCGTGAAACATGACAGAGTAGTGAGAGGCTAGCCAAGAGTTGCCGATCTTGATCTGACGTCACTTGAAAGGCTGTGCAGACAAGATGCGCAGTCGGTCCTTGCTTTAAATATATGTATTTGAAAAAACGAAAAAAAAAAATTTTTGGATGGAAATGAGAGATATTATCACATAGTATTACCTAACCGCACTCAACTCAACGTGTAAAACACCCAATAACTTCTAGTATCTATTGTTGGATTTTGTTGAGAGCAAATCAGACTGAAAGTCACGTAGAACAAACTGAAAACTTAACTTTTATTTACATCCAAAAAGAATATAAAAACAATAAGATGTTGCCAGCACAGGAAACTCAAACTATCTAACTAATCTCGAACTCAAACCTCAACATCTATCAACCGCTATATTGATGTCCTAAGATTTAACCATCCCATTTAGTAATAACCATAATAGCTCACTTTTGTAATAACCATAACTATCTTGTAATAAACATTGTAACTTAACTATATACTAATGTTACCATTGTACATTGTCAATACTTATATACTAATGTAACCCTTAACTTATGCTATGTACTTATGTAATGTACCTATGTACTACTCATACTCATGTAACCCCCGCACAGCACTGATTAATTCTCAGAGGTATAGTCCCTCGCCTCAACCAACTTTAGCAATGACCCGCCTTCAAGGTCCATTCATTAAAACTCAACATTATCATATCGTAATGTTAATCCAAGTGATGCAATTTCCCATTTTAACTGCTTTGTATTTTTAATTTATTAATTCCAATTTATTTTCAATGTAACTGTTTTCCATTCCTTTCATTCTTTTTTTCTTTAATAATTTTGTTTTCCGTGAAGTAACTTTTCCTTTCCAGCGAGCTTAAGCAGACGAACTTTAATGAGCCTGCAGGGTTGTAGGATTAACCAGGTACGCAGGACCGCACGCGCGTCTTCTTGGGGACTGTTCTGTGGTTTTCGTGTCCGAGAGGCCTGGGGCCTTCGGACCTCAGAAATGTTGGGGATAATGATTTAACGCAGTGGCCACAAAAAGCGGTAAATCCGCTTCGCGGGTCGGCTGGCCACCTTCGGTGACCAATGTATTTTTATTGTTCAATGTATTTCTAATATTTGTTTCTTTTGTATTAATTTCATAGCATAGTTTTATGCCATGAAACACATCATGGTTCAAAATTTTGGTATCAGATATCAACCTCCATTATTTTGTAACTAAAGTGTTACTCATTCTTTTAAATACATTAGTTTTTCGAGATTCTTGTATAGTTTTATATACACAAATTATAGATTTGATGAATTCTCGTAAAATCTAACTTTTTCAATTATTTAATGATGATGCAAACTATGAAAGCGCGCCGTTTAACTCCATATTGCTGTTTAAAACATGGAAATGTGAATTACTCAATGAACCTTTTTTTTTCAGCCCGCCTTGATGCTACTAAAACGTATATGCGCATGCGTCGTGTGCCTGACCACATAGAAAACAAAGTGATCCGGTGGTTCGACTACCTGTGGGTGACCAAGAAGTGCTCGGACGAAGAGCGGTCCATCGGCTGCCTGCCGGACAGACTAAAAGCAGAGATTGCCATTAACGTCCATCTGGACACCTTGAAGCGGGTCGAGATCTTCCAGAACACAGAGTCCGGCTTCCTCTGCGAACTCGTTCTTAGGTTGAGACACGTCCTCTTCAGTCCGGGAGACTACATCTGCAGGAAGGGTTCGTTACTATTTGATTATTTCATTTTGTTTTTAATGTGACTCAAGAATGCCCCCTTCTATCCTGGGGACTACATTTTAAAAATAACCTTCTATCCCTTCTAGATTTCAAAAGTATCAGTTAATTACATGACACCGGTAGAAGCCTGTCCCTTTCAGTATTGGAGAATACATTTTCAGAAAAGTTCTATTTTCGATTCTTCTTTGATTGCCTTCTATACCTTACAGATTTCAACAACATCTGTTATTAGTGTGATACTTATTCAAGAAGAATGCCTTTTCTATTCTTCTCTGATTGCTTTTCCACCTTTACAGAATTCTGCAGTGTCTGTTTTCATTGTAACCCGTATTCAAGAAGAGACCCTTTTCGATTGTTTTCTGGTTGCTTTTCATCTCCTGCCGATTTCAACATTAACTATTTATATTGTAACACATATTCAAGAAGAGTCCATTTTCAATTCTTCTCTGATTGCTGTCTGTTTACATTGTGATACTGAAACACGTCTCTTCCAGGCTTAAAAACTCGTCTTCAAGAAGTGTTGAGTTTCAATTCTGACAATTCTGTTTTGATTGGCTTTTTTTTTCCTTTACAGTTTATAACAATATCTGCCTAAATGAGATCCAATTTGAAAGCGCGTCCGTTTTAGTCCTAGAGATTACACCTCTTCGAAAAAGAGTTTTTTCTCCTTTTCCATTCATCAGATATTTTAAAAGTATACTTTTGCAATTACACAATCTTAAGTCTTGTTCGAAGTCACATTAACTGCAACCATGTGGCTCAGACTTTTGGCCTGCTGTTCTGGAGAGTAAAGTCAAGAAAGTCACCTGTTTCTTTTTTCTCATCATTAAATAAAAAGATTTTCTTTCAAATGTTGAGACCTCAGTTAATATACAAATGAGTCTCAGTTTCGTTTCCCCCCGGGGGAGAGCTTTCTTTTTCATGTTCTTTTTTTTTTAACTCAAAAACAATGTATCTCAAAAACTATAAGAGATAAGTATTTGAAATTTTGAATGCATACAATTTTATTTAGCACTCTTAGGAAATTGTTAAGCATTTAAGTTTTGATACGTCTTTTTTAAAATAAAATATTAAAAATATTAAAAATGCAAAAATATACAATTAAGAAGTTTTTTTGGAAAATTTCTAAACTCAGAAATGCAAAAAATAAATAAATTATTTATCAAAAAAAATTTTTTTGAAGTTATTAAGTTAAAGAACGGATATTTTTATTGGGAATAAATTAAAACTTCCTAGTATTAAAGCATAATAATTACAACTACATCAAAAATTCGAAACATCAGCTTTTCTTAGCATTTTAATGCCTTTAAAAATATCTTTGAGAAGATTTTTGATCGTCTTTGTAAATAATATTTCAAGCAGTTTTAAAAGAGGAGATTCGGAATACATTTCAAAATAATTTTTGAAAATTTATCCCAAATCTTCTCTGTTAATGTTTTTTTCCTTCTTATACGGGTATACTGCCGTGCAATTCAAAAAACAACGTCAGTGCTTCACGATTGATTCCGAGAAAAGTGGCTTGTCAATAATTTTTCTTCTATTACTAATGCTATGAGAGCTAAAATAGAATTCCAAACAACTAATAAAATAAAATTTACGTTCGAAACAAAAAAAAATTTTTTTTGCAATATTTAACTTACCATGCAAAGATGCCAATATATATAAAAATCTCAATTTTGGAATTTTTCGTCACTTACGTTGATTTTCCGATTGCACGGCAGTATAAACTCTTTTACTAATGTTTTGCACTAAGCAAAGACATAAATATGTTGCAGGTGAGGTGGGTAAGGAGATGTACATAGTAAACTGCGGACGTCTCCAGGTGGTCGCGGATGACGGACGGACGGTTCTGGCGACTCTCAGGGCTGGAAGTTACTTTGGGGAGATAAGCATCCTCAATATGGGAACGGCAGGTAACCGACGGACCGCCTCCGTCCGCTCCCTTGGCTATTCGGACCTCTTCTGCCTCTACAAGAAAGACATGTGGGACGTCCTCAAGGACTACCCGGCTGCAAGGGTCAGGCTCGAATCCATAGCCGTCAAAAGACTACACAAGTACGAGAAAGAACCACTCAGGAAGGGTAAGAATCGAACTCTATTTTGTTTTTGAGTGGTAATGATGTATTAAAATTGGATAAACTCTCGAACACTTCATACTTTTTTTAGATTATGCTATGTTATTCGTTGAACAGCGATGACTCAGTGCACTGCCAATGTTAAGAACTAGGATTCGAACGTTGGTGGCCACTCAAAAGTCATTTAGCTTCAGATAACTGAATATCAGCCGGTGTTCGATGTTGATAAGATTACCTGCAGCTCGCCGTTAGTCATGCAGTTGTCGATCCTTACTTTTATGAGCTCCCTGACCAAAAACGGGCTGTGGGGGGGGGGATACTTTAGTCATTAGTAATATTCTACCGTCTTAATACAGGATGCCTACTAAAATCAGTACTCGTTACTTTAATATTAAACGGTTTTATAGATATGGTATCAAGCAAATTAAGTGGCTAACGAAACATAATGAGATTTCTGCAGCTCCGCCTGTTTAAACATTAAAGTATGTTCATGTTTCTACCTCAATACCTCAAAAGTGGTGCGAAATTGAAGAAAAAGTTAATTATAAACTCCGAGAGTATCATCGATTTGTTTTGCATAAACACATTTTGGACAAAATTACTCAGAAAATAAGATTAAAAACTCTCATTTCGCGATGTCAACACTTTGATGAGACGAAGGGATCCAAGAAGGAAAAAAATCTAATATATAATCCCTTTGGACTTCATTTTGGAATTTCAAATTTCTCTTAAACTGTGAAACGAACACTAAGTCAACCGTTTTCCACCAGGTAGAGCTGTAAGTGCTTTGATTTTTTTCCTTTGCGCATAGCCTGTTTACTACACCTAAACACCACTTTTACAACTATAGTTATAGCGGTTCGGAAGCTTAGAGAGAGGGAGTCTCATGCGGAGAAAAAAGCGAAGACTGATTTAATAAAAACAAATGGTGTTCCACAATGACCACAATTAGTTTCTTCAGTTTCCTTAGTTAATTTAATTATTCGTTTTTTTATGAAAAAATTAAATCTGAGCAATATTCACGTTAAGGTTTTTAAATTAATGTTTAAGTGAGAGAAATAAAATGTTATCAAGCACTGGCGAATCGAAATCTGCTTCAATAGGAGTTTTTAAAATTTTAAAAAAAATTGTCGATTTTTCGAGTGAGATTCATATTTATTGCCTTTTCACTCAATTCCATCTTACAGTATCTATTTAACTGATTTCAGATTCTTTTTTACATCCCCTTTGCTATGATTGCTCATATTTGAGTCTTTAATCACTCGTTCAAAATTTGCATGAATATTTTTAGAACTTTTTTGACAGGAAAAGAAAAAATATTTTTGTCTGTTTTAACACCACTTTTACTCTGATTGGCCTCAAATAAAACTTTGCTTATACTTCAGCTTTTATCGCTTGTTCATAATTTGGAGTCACCTACATGAATAATATTAGACCGTTTTTTTAATGTTTCGAGAACTCTAGAACGCTATATCTTCAATTATGGCTTATAAATTCATGCATAATATCATGTACTGGTGTTGCTGTTTCGAGATCCATGCGTCTCTGACGGTTGAAAAAAACACATTAAGTTGGTCATATTTATAGAAGATGTAGAAAGTATCCTAAAGTTCACTTCATTTCTGTGGTTTTGGGTTAGATGAAATCTAAGTCAAACACATAGTATAGTGACTACTAAATAGCTGTGTATAACAAACAAAAATTTTGCTTCCGTGGTGAAGTTCCTATTAAGCCAACGACAGCTCTTTGAGGCTTAGCATACTCTTTCGAAGAGACGGCAAAAGCGTTGTTGCATAGACAAGTTTACTGTTGGTTCAATTCTCAGCGATGGCGCTCCACATTTCCCTCCCACAGTTTAAATAAATATGGGTAAATTCGATCACATAGATGGCTCGCATACAGTGTCTTCCATTACGTTCATCTTTAGTATTTTCAGAAATATATTTTATTTACTTGATGAAATGGAAAACAAAAAAAAGTGCAGAGATTAGTGGGTCACTCATCTATATTTAAGCGAGGATAAAACAAAAACACTTTCGAAATGTAACGTGTCGCAATGAGGTAAGGTGGATATATAGAACAACAAAGCCTGTCTGATTGTTGGTTGAAGATTGAAGGTATTTATAATAATTGTCTTCCGCTTCCTCCTATTTGCATTGGCGAAATAAGTACTGTAAAAAAATTTAGAGTATCGTAACACCAAGAATGATGGCAAATACTTTATACGAAAAGTTGTGTAGGAAAATCCAGAGTTAATTCTTGGTTTAGTTATATTTCAAAGATGATTCTAGAAAGAATTAGAAATGATCCTATACACTGCTTTTGGCGAAAAGTAATTGATATTCAGTAACACTGAGACTTATAATAACATACACATAAGAGACTGTAAAGTTATCTTTTATGGTATAATTAAAATTATAAGTAGGAACAGTTAGTACACCCAAACTTATTTTTAATGTAAAATATCATAGCTTGTAAATCAAACATACCAAGAAGATACACGAATTCGAATTTGCCTTATCAGAGCAGAAGGAGATAGAAATTAAGTATTGTGAAAAAAATTTAATACAATTGAATAATTAAAATACAATTATCTTTATTTCTCTACTAAAAAATTGCATGCATTTTATAGCTGCGAACTTCTGTTTTGTTATATGTATAGCAGCGTGTAAGACAACAATAAAGTCACGCCATTTCGTATTCGATTGTTAAAAATCTCCAATCCAAGATATCCAAAGTACGCCAAAAGTAGCAATTTTGGAAGAGAAACAAATTCCTGAATGGTTTGAGTGCACCTGAGCTATCCATATGCTTTTTACATGATTGGTGTTTTTCCATTTCCCCCACCCTTTAAAGTATGTACGAACGCTCTTATCGGGGATAACTTAAAGTAAAGTGTTTTTTTTACAATCTTTTTGGTTGTTCAACATCAAATTCGAAGAAATATGACGCAGTTGATTTCGCAGTGCAGTTTTTGTGTTTCATACGCCCATTTTTTTATTTGTGTTCTATTAGATTTCGGAAGAAAAAAATTTTACCTAATAATTAATAGTTTAAGTTCCAACTTCAGTATACTTTTTCCCTTCGCATTTACAAGAAATCTAAAAGTGTATTTTATAGCCAATCCTTAAGTAGCACCCTGAATATATTTTCAAATTCATTTGCTTTCTATACTATCGTTGGATTTTTTCCCCCTCTAACTTATAGAAAAAAAAATTGCAAAAGGATGCGCAGTTCTACCTGTTAATAAATATATATTTCTTTTTACAGTTGCTATGGGCCGTTGTCGAAGCACACCGGGTCTAGTAGAGTCCAAAGGCAAGATCAGACTTGAGGATATGGTGGTTGGACACAGGTCAGCGATGGCGGATCCCAACTCCTCAGCAGCTACTCTCTTCGACGACATCGGAGTGAATCCATCCTCGCTGCACGATCTCGAGCACAGGAGTACATCGAGCAGCACGACACATTACGGGGATTACAACAATGGCATACCACTCGAGACTTTGCCATTCTCACTCTCTCATCAGGTATCTCAAGAAAACCATCACCAACGAGTGCCAAGAAGACTATCGACGGGTCCCACCATGGGATTAACAACCACCGCCAACATCCAGAGACCCATGGCGCCAAAAGCCAGTGACCTGAAGCCAACGTCTTCGTATGTATCTCTCACTGGATCTGTCACTCGACCTGTTTCGCCTTACCAGAACCCAGCTGATAGTCCGTTCCTACTAGACCAAGCTGTTGGTCAGTTCCCTTTTGGGAACAGGACACTAACAGACCATTCTCAAGAAGATTTGTTGGCTGAAATTAGGAGACTACGAGAGAGAGTGGTGACTCTAGAATCAGATAATGCCACGATGAGCTTAAAGCTCAGTCAGAACAAATGGGAAATGCAGAACAGGTTGGCGGATTTGGAACTCCACATCTGCAATCCACAGGTGATGGGGATTCCACCACCTCCGAGTTCTGTAGGCCTCAGTTCCAATGGTAGTGATATCATGGATGAAAGTGAAAGGAACAGAGAATCAATCATTTAAAATGCCTTGTTGCCAACTACATGTTTGGAATGAAGAATCCAAAATGTTCATGAAAAAAAAACTAAATTGCGATTCTTACCAATCGTATCATTTGATAAAAAAACCATATTATTTAACATGCTTTTTTTTCATTTTTTATTCTTCACAAAAATATAACTTAATATTCTTTATAGAATTTTGGGTGTCGTGTTCAAAAATTGTGTATGGTACTTGTGAGGAAACGTAATTTGCAACTACTGGTTGAATTAACTATTGATCGATAACACCAGGACTAAATTATATAAATCATTGGTTTTTAATGAATTTACTAATCCACTATTTTATTTCCTCCTTTGCTACTACGCAAATCATACGTAATTTTAGAAAACCAAAAAAAAAATGAAAGAAGTTGAAATATTGCTGTTTTTTTGCAACAAATTTAAAAACATTAATTTTTTTGTCGGATATTTTTTTTCAGGTAAAATCACGTTTATATCATGTCAGGGGTTAAGAGTATATTTTCCTAAAAACATTGTAAATAAATTATTATTTTTACGTAAAAGACTTATATTTATTCAATGTCTTAAATTATTAAGAGGCATTAAGAAGTTATGCTCTATGAGATCACACACGAATTTTGATCAAAAGTTTTAAAAATCGTTAGAAAATTTGAGTTTAATATAAAGTTTTAAGACTTGAATGCTGAAAACAAAAATAATACCCCATCAGTTAACAAAAAATTAGCAATCATATTCCCCATATAGCTCACTATACCATACTCACTCTGGTATTTGTGTCATATGTTCCTTATATATGTACCAACATGCATCGTTAAAATTTTTAACGTAAAAATTTTAAAGAAATTACAAATTATTAACGAAGCATTCTCTCAAATAGTTATTCATTTGTGCAAACTGTAAGTGCTAAAAACAAAATTTAAAAAAATTTTGAACTTTTTTTTTATGTTTAACACCTAAAATTCTACAAAGAAAGTTATTTGATCACGTAAAATTTTGAAAAATTTTTGAAGGTCTCATAGTTATGCATACATAATTACTATGCAAGAGATATGCATAAATAAGAAATACGCAAAGATATGCAAAATATAAGCAAATATAAAGAACATTATGCAAGGAAAAACGTATATAAATCTACGAAAAACTTCAAAAAAATATTTATAAAATTACATATTTTTCTACAATGAGAAATTAAACTATCTACATAGTTTCAAATACTATTACTTTCTAGTACAAATACTATTACGTAGTAGTCAATACTATTACTCAATAGTACAGTAATACTATTACTTAATAGTATTACTTAATATTACAATAAATAATAAATCTAAAATTTATTATTTTATCATTATGAACTGACATAAGTCAACAGGAAAATATAACTCAGTTTTCCCAAAAATGTTTGTGACAGCAAATTTTAAATATTGCGGATTAACTCTTCAACGACGCATTACAAATTAATTGAAAAGCATATATCTGTAGCTTATATGAGCAGTATTATGTTCAGAATGAGAAAGTAAATGGATGAAGTTTTTCAGCTTGAGTTTAAATGGAAAATTGAAAATTATTGCAAGTCAAAATCTGAGAGTTTTTTACCTCCAACAATTCATTCAATTATATCTTTAACTCTATCAGTACTTACATATGTTTATAAATATAAACTGACAATAAATAGTAGTTCGAAAAGTTAGTAAATTAAGACGATATCACAAAAGCAATAAGGACATGAATTTTTAAACCAAAACTCACTGGTGTAAATAATTTTAAATATGAAATTGTGGTGCAATCACAATCATTTGAATAATTAAAAAGAAAAACCTTTTATTACTTTTACGCTAGTATGAATCATAAAGTTGGAAGCAAGTTATACATCATGAACGCTTAACCCGTCAGAAAGCTCAAGAATTGCAGAATCAAGATAAATAAAGAAAAATATCTCTACATCAATTAATAATTTTTAAGTAAAAAAAATCCAGAAATTTTAATATCTGCACAGGTTTATTAATTCAAAACTATTTGCTCTTTGTAAAAATATTTTACTTCTTAAAATATTAAATAGTACTTAATAAGCATCAAGTATATAAAATACAAATATTTATTTTATTTGTAAAAAAATTATAGCGTATATCTGGTTTTTTTTAACTTACAGAAAAACGGAATAAATTTTAAAAAATATGAATAAATTATTTATTATACAGAGAATGGCTAAAAATTATCATTTTTTTCATTTAATACTTATTATATATTATAAGCATTCCTTTTATTTAATACATTTTTATTTAGTAGCATTAACATTATTAGTTAAAATTTTGCCTAATGTTTATCACGCATATAACTCAGTTTTGATAGTTCATTTTTATGAATTTATTTTCATAGTTACTAATCAAGATATCCCGAAAAAAATAAAGATGTAAATTTTGAAGAATTTTAATTTCATAAAAAAAATCATTATAAATGCAAATTCAAAACCAAAGAATGCAACAGAATATGTAGAAAACAACACATTGCTAATGAAAAGTATAATTGATGAGTTTAATTTTAAATTTCAATTGTATTTGCCTATTAAAAGTGTTTCGTTAAAAATTTATTACATCATTATAAATATTCCATGAAAAAACTCTATTTAATAAGTTAAATTTTTATTATCTCGTAATAAAATGAAGTAGGAGATTTGAAATTCAAAACAGCTAACAATTGAAACAGAATAACGCATTAACCATTTTAACCACACCGGTGATTCTTTTACATCTATTTTCCTGGTACTCTATTCGAAAGCAAATATATATTTTGATAATTTGTGATTATGAAAATCAGTCTAACAGTTAATAAAAAATCTGTTAGATTTATCGGAATTATATTTATTCTAAATTATAAAATACGCAAAAAGTAGTTTGAAATAGTTAAATATTTTTTTTTCATTCCTATTCAAAGATTTATCAATGATTGATTTTAAAAATTAAAAAAAATTCATTGATGCATAACTGTTTCTCTTTGATCAAAACAGCTACAAATAAGTGCAAATTTGAAAACTTATTGTTTGAAAGCAAACCGTGATTAGACGGTTTTACTTTTGGCGTAGAAAAAAGAGCTGTGTCAAATGCTGTACTTCAGAACCATCATAAATTATTAAATTGCTAAATATAATAGTTTTCCCTTATTTTTACCTTCTGTGTTTCTGCTGTGTTTTTCTGCCACTGAACTTCTGGTACACAATTTGGTATCACTGAAGAGATGAAAATTCTATGCTAAATTTGAACTATTGCGTCGAAATACAAATAATGTCGAAAAACTTTATTTATTTATTTATTCTTTTTTCATTTTCTTTAATATGTTCAAGCAACAAAATTTTGCTATCTTATTTTTTCAAAACACTTTTGCACTTTGAAAGTGGGAGGGAGAAAAAAATTTAAACCCCTGTATGTATACTTATCCAGTTATGATTAAAAAAATTTTTTATCTAAGAGGCTAAATTAATACAATATAATGAAAAAAGTATGAAATATATGCATAATATAAATTCTGCGTCAAAAGGTTAACAGATGAAACTAAGATATGCAATATTGTAATATGCAGATAATATGTTTCTTTTTTTTTTCCTATGCGAATCATTGTAAGATGTTTAAACCATTATAAGATTATGATTTTGATTCTTATGAATCAATGTAACGTAAAATGCGAGTGGAATTTTGGATTTATTTGAAATTCATTACAATACAGTGTGACTGGAAATTATCTTTCATATTTCGATGAAGAAAAACTTTAATATGCTACATATGCTTAAGTAATAAATAAAGGTTTTGGGTGTGAAAAAAAACTGCACGCTATTTACTTGCAAGCACTGAGTTTCTGTTGTGTTTCTCTTTTCACTGAATTTCTGAATTCTGTTACTGAACTTCTGTCACATAATTTGGTAAATAAAATCACTGAAGAGATAAAATTCTATGCTAAATTCGAACTATTGCGTCGAAATAAAAATAATAATTATTTATTTACTTATTATTCATTTACGATTTATTCAATTATTTATTTATTTATTTACTTATTTTTTATATATACAGACAACAGAAGTTTGCTATCTTATTTTTTCATGCACTTTTGCACTCTGAAAACTGGAAAAAGTTTTTAAACATCCCATATATATATATTTATCCAGGCATGTTTAAATGTTTCATCTAAGAGACTTTCAGTCATAGAACAATAAGAAAATATATTAAAAGACTATATGTTACAATAAACTAAGAGAAAGTATAAATTTACAGTAATAAGTTAAAACATAGAAGAGAAAAAAATATTTCTATTTGTATAAATTTTGATCATTGGGTTCAAATTATTTTTATTTTCTTAGAATAGAATTTTAAAAAATCTCTAAAAATGAGCATCAACAATAGTTCGATCATAAAACTAGGCATTGATTAAACCATTTAAACTCTTCTAAATATATTTCATTGTCGTATAACCATTTTCTAATTTTTGATTTATACACCATTAAATAGCAATTTCTTCTCTTATAAGGTATTATTTTTTTCGCCATCTTTATTTAACTTTGTTATTATGATATTATTTATAGTTATTCAAAATATTATTATTTCATTTAATTCTTTATACGTATCTTGTTATAAAAGGTATTCTCAAAGCATTTTTTTTTGCTTTACTTTTTTAGAATTTTCAAAATAAAATCACAGAGAACATATTAAAGATTTTAAATCAATATTTAAACGAGAAAAAAAAATACTTCAAAATATGCCGAGTCATTATCGAGGTCAATTATTGTAAAAATGAAGTTAAAATCATAAAATTCTTTTTTTAAAAAGGATTAAAGTGGTATCCTTAACGCCAGTTCATCGGAGAATTTATTATCAAACAATGACATACTATAAGGTGGATTAAATTTAAGAAATATGTTTTTATTGATGGATTGGCGTTTTCATTGGTGGTAAATTTGTGGATTAATTTTTTTTAAATCCTTATTTTGCTATCAATTATTTTTCCGTGAATTATAAATCATTTTGACCAAATTTACAAATATTTAGTATAAACAGTGTTTTGAGAATTATCTATGTATTTTTTTCATACATATGATCTATGTACTTTTCATGCAATTGTATATTTATGTTTACATATATTTAATTTCATTTTAAAATAACTATTTTCAGTTCTTTATTTAAGGGTTTGATAATAAGATAAACATGATATTCCAAGATTATTTACGTTTCTTAATTAGCAAATTTTGTTTCAATTTTTCAAGTAAAACTGACAATTGAATTTCGTGATATTTACATAACCATTGATTTTCATCCATTATTTTTTATATTTATATAATTTAATTTACTATGTATTGCTGCTTTACATTTTACGAGTAAAGCTTATAATTAAATTTCAGGTAATGAAAATGCAAAATGTAAATAATATGGAACCAATTTTTCAGAAGAAATCTTATTCATATTTTGATACAATTTTTAACAGAAACTATGATATGCAAGCCATAAAACTTTTCTTATTTTTAATATTTACGTCCATACTAAAGCATTCTGATATTTGTAAGTGTGCCAAATACTCCCCCGTCTTAAAACTAAACATGAATTTGTTATTTTGTTACAGTTTATAAGTTGTAAATATGTTGAATACGAAATTTTGTTTCTTGTAATATTGTTTTGTTGTACAGCATCGATTTTCTGTACAACTATTCTCTCAATGGAATTATTCATATTCCGATATATTAACAAAACAAAACTATTTGTATAATACTTTGTACATGCCATTTGATAATATAGGAGAATCAATTTTAGAAAATATTCAATGTAAAAATATTGTAATTTTTTAATGTTATTCATGTTATTCATATTTTATATATATTTAGTTGAAAAGAGTTGGCAACACTGGCTAATTTGGTGGTGAACATGTTGCAGGCTTTAGTTATCATTCTCACAAACCAATCTGGTGTTAAAGTACTTTTTTTCTTTTGTAAAGGAAAGCAAATAAAATTTTACCAAATTCTTTATTGATAAATCTATTAATATTACATATTTGTTTAGATCCACTAATATTGCTATTATTCAAAAGATGAATTCCTTCAATACAATTAGATTGTTTCTAAAGTAATACTGCCATACAATTGAAAATTAACGTAAGCGACGAAAACTTCAAAATTGAGATTTTTATATATTTGTTATCTTTGATTGGTAAGCTACGTATTGCAAAGTTTGTTTTTTCAAACATAAATTTTGTTTTATCAGCTTTTTGAAATTCTATTTCTGCTTTCATAGCATTAGCAATCGAAGAAAAATAGTTGTTAAATCACTTTTCTCGGAATCAATTATGAAGTACTTATGGTGTTTGTTTTTTTAAATTTCATGACAGAATAGTGGTATATTATATGTAAATAAAAATATATTTGAGAGCATAAATTGTGCTTAATTATAATTGGAAATACTTCCTGAAATGGCAAAAGAGGACTTATAAGAATCCACGCATGTAAATTCAGTTCTTTAACCATCAAATTTTTTTTAATAAAAAATTGTAACTCAAACATTTACATAATTGCAACATTTTGAAATAGAAAGTACTTTAAATACATTTTACTATATTTTAACAATTTTACTTTAAAATAATTAAGCTCTTAAGTTCATAATAAGCTTTTAAGTTCATCGACCGATATAGAATTAATCTATACTGCAGAATCTTTTTTTTTCCTTTTGTAGAAAAATGTAATAGTTATCGATGTAAAATGACAAAAAAATTTTATTAAATTTGCAAAATTTAATTACAATATAATTATGAACTGTGTAAAATAAAAATTGGAAAGATATTCCAATATTTGTGAAAAACATTAATTGTCGGAAATAATAATCAATAATAAAATTATTTGGTTTGTTTTGAACGATAACTTTAGCCCAAAACAAATGAAACGATGTGTAAAAGAAAGACAGGGAAGGAAGCAAAAGAAATGCAATTTAAAATCATAGAAGTCTAACTCAATTTTTACTTGTACAATGTGAGTTTCAACTTCTCTTTTTTCAACTACATCTTAGAATTAGAAAGACAATTTTTCATAAATTAGAGAAGTGTTTAAAAAATGATAAATGTAGTTTCAAACACACTTTTTAAGTTTTGTTCAATGAGAGTATTAATTATTTCGTCTCAATTACTTGAGTATCCTGAAATACAGTGCAATAAAAAAAATTCCCGACTGTATAAACGTTTTGAAAAGTCTTAGAGCCCATTAAAATCTGATTTCTCACTCTTTACGAACGGATCCTGAAAATTTCAGTGTTCGTTCAAAAAATAAAAGTTACATTACGAATCTTAGAGTCCTTTCAAGATCGAACCATCGCTCTTTATGAACTGTTCCTCCAAATTTAAGTACTCGTTCGAGAAGTAGAAGTTACAACAGCAGATTTAGAGTTCTTTCAAGATCGAATTATTGTTCGTCATAAACGGATCCGGCATTTTTCAGAGTTCGTTCAAAAAGAGGAAGTCGCACCAAGAATTTCAGAGTCCTTTCAAGATTGAATTAACGATCTTCGTGAACTGATCCTGAAGCTTTCAGAATTCATTCAAAAAGTGGAAGTTACATAAAGAATCTTAGAGTCCTTTAAAAATAGAATTAACCCTCTTCGAGAACTGATCCTGAAGCTTTCAGCCAGTCGTTGAAAAGGAGAAAGTTACACCAAGAGTCCTTTCAAGATTGAATTGCCGCTCTTCGTGAACTGATCCTAAAGCTTTAAACAGATTTAGAGTCCTTTCAAGATCGAATTATCGGTCTTTATGAACGCATTTTACAATGTTAAGTGATTGTTAAGAGTCGAAAAAAAGTAAGTTTTACCAAGAAACTATTTTTTAAGATTGAAGCGTTAAACTTCATGAATGATTCTGGAAACTTAAGGAGAGTTTATCATTAAGAATAAAAATGCTCATTAAAGATCCTTAGAGCTCTTGCGTTCAAGTTTAATATGTTAATCTTTATGAATAGATCCTCAATGTCCATCAGGAAAAAGTATTAATATAATTTCAGGATTCTTGGAATTGGAATTGACCTCTAGTTTTCCATGAACAAATCCTGGCGAAAGGAGTTCTGAAAACGTAATAGAGTCATTTTATGTCCACCAGGAAAAAGTATTAATATTATTTCAGGATTCTTCGAATTGAAATTGACCTCTAGTTCTCCATGAACAAATCCTGGCGAAAGGAGTTCTGAAAACGTAATAGAGTCATTTCATGAATCTTAGAGTCAAGATGAGTTTGTTGACGAATTCCGAAACTTTCAGCGTTCCGTTTAGGTAAAAGGAGTTAATGCGTGATAACATTGCTTTCTCTATTTTATAATCAATGTATATTGCAAGCTGTGTGAGATATGAAACTTCATTGGAAACTTTGCTTCAAAATATAAAATGAAACAATTATACATTTGTCTTTCAAATAAAATAAATAAAGAATGGGTGAGCTTCTTCGATGGACGCTTCAATGGTTATGTGAGACGTTCATTTTCCATTTAAAAAAGAAAACACATTTGTGGCTTTGTGAATAAACAAATCATTAATCTTAACCTTTTCAGATTCCAATATAAGAGCTTTTTTAATAAACTGTTAATGACCATTCAATGCGAGATTTTTCGTCTTTTTTTCCCTTTTCCTTGCTATTATTATGTAAAATAATAATAAAAATAATGTTACAAAACCGTAGTTTATTTTATTTTTAATTACTTTGCAACAGAATATTTTTTTTACACTCTTCCATGTAAATACATATTCAAATTCAAATAATTAGTCTAAATAAGTCATTAGATTGAGAAACACAGATATGTCATAGCAGATATATTTGAATTAAGTGTAATATTTAATATTAAAATAATAATTACTGTAAATAAGCTATTGATTTGAGAATCACAAATGGGATGCAACTATATTTTGTTAAAGAACAAGTTAAGGATTTTATGTTGCAAAATTAACAGTCTTGTAGACAAGTCATTAGTTTGTGAATCACAAACAAGACGAATGAGTTATTTTGAAATTATTTTAATATTAATTATTGTAAGCATGTCATCAGTTTAGAATCTCAAATAGACGTAAGAGTTATTTTCAAATTATTTTAATATTAATAATTTTTAAGTAATAAGCAATGGATTCTATCATACAAAAATAAAGCTATTTGTAATCTCAACGACCACTGCAGTAAAGATTCCCTCCATGCCCTGGTCAAACTTCTTGGTTTCTCTTAATGCTCGGGGCGAACTCCTTGATTGCCTCTTCGTTTGCCGTGACCAAACTCCTAAATTGCCTTCGATGCCCGGGGTGAACTCTTTAATACGAAAATTAAGTTACTTGTAATCTTAACGACCACTTCAGTAAGGATTCCCTCGATACCCGGAACTTGATTGCCTTCGATTGCCGGAGTAAGGCCGGGCAAACTCCTCGATGCCCGGGTCAAATTCTTGATTACCTTCAATGTCCAGGGTGAACTCTTTGGTTGCCCTCGATGACAGGCGAACTCCTTGATTACCTTCGATTTCCAGAGTAAACTCCTCTATGGCCGGGGCAAACTCCTCAATGCCCCCGTTAAACTCCTTGATTGCCCTGGATGCCCGGATCAAACTTCTTGATTACCTTCAATGTCCAGGGTGAACTCTTTGGTTGCCCTCGATGGCAGGCGAACTCCTTGATTACCTTCGATTTCCAGAGTAAACTCCTCTATGGCCGGGGCAAACTCTTCGATGTCCGGGTTGAACTCCTTGATTCCCCTCTATGCCTGGGTCAAACTTCTTGGTTTCTTTTAATGCTCGGGGTGAACTCCTCGACTGCCCTCTATGCCGGGAGCAAACTCCTAAATTACTTGATTGCCTTCGATGCCAGGGGCAAATTCCTCGATTTTATGTTTCTCAAAAAAGGGGTGTAATTACTGAAATTTTTTTTATTTCTGACAATGTTGGTAAAATATTAGCCTTAGCAAAATCTTTACATTGGTGACCACGGACAACGAGCACATAACTCTTTCATTTCTTGATAGATGGCAGCACTGCACTATTTCGTTTCGTTCCATGATTCGTCCGAATCTTAAACCACGTGAAGAATCTAACTAAAGATAACATTTACGAACATAACGTTAATTTATGGTCGGTTTGACCAGAAATTTTTAATGAAAAATTTATGGGCAGACTTGTATTTTTATGGACATAATAACTTTACAGGCATAAATTTATTTTTAGGATCAGTGCCTGGAGCACTTTTTACCATTCACTGACCGTAACCTAGTCGTGAAATTTTTTAGAATTCACAGTGCAACAAAGGCCATCATCAAACTTTTTCTAAAAAATTATCGAAACGAATATTGCGTTGCTGATAAAAAGTAATTAAAGAAGCTTTTTTCCCCACATGACTTCGTTAACTGCAATCCAACTATTCGTCGTGAACTTTTAAGTGTAAATTAAATAAACGAACTACTTAAACTGTAAAAAAATTAAGAATTAACATTTTACACTTTTATTTTTATTATTAAATGTTTATGAAGGTGCATTTATTTTAGACTTTTGGTACTCCATCACAAACTATTAAAAAACAATTATTGAACATTTACTGATGGCTTTAATCACTGATTTTTGAATGGGAATTTAAGTCATTATGTGTCTTTTTTTCAGTATTCACATACATACTTTAGAAAACTTTCATACATTAACATAGATTATAATAAATGACACAACTCTTTTGAAACAGTAATTAGTCTATAAAGCAAATGGGCTTTATTTGGTTGATGTTTTAAAAATGCAAAGAGCTCTAAAGTAGTTGCAAATGATGGAATATGTTTTCGAAAACCTTCATATACGTAAACGTAAAGTGTAACTGTAGACCAAAGCTTTACAACGATTCACTAAAGTGAACTGTTTAAAATTTACAGTCTAAAACCGTAAAGTGGCCTGACGATATTGACGATAATGCATTTCATTTTCATCGAATATAAAAAGAATAAAACTTATTCTCCTGTTGCAATGGTAGAAAATTCATTAAATTGGCGCCGTTACGTAAGACAAATTTTCTTGACCCCAACGCATCGTTGCTCATGCGTATCATCGGGGTATGAAAGAAAAAATTCTCGTAAGAAACTCTACACAGTTAGTGTTTGCATCGTCAAATATTTGGAATATGTGCTGAAAAGTTCGATTTTTTAAAACGGTTCATTAATTTTAACAAATATAGAAGACGAAGGAACAGGCATTCACATACACTGTGGCCGCCATGTTTTAGCATCGCTACTTTGCAAAAATAAAAAAGTATTGCTGATTAATATTCATCTAAATTATTTATGGAATAAGAGAAATAGTTTTCTGTACGTTTCCTGTTTTGTTTAAATCTTGTATAACATGAAAAAAAAGAATTTTTTAAGGGTGAATACGCTATTTCTTTTCTTAATGTACGCTTTGTTTTAATTTTTTTTTGTTATTGCCATAAAAAGGCATATAAACTTTTTGTAAAACAATTCAAAATATTTCTTAAAAACAATTTTTTTTTAGTTTTTGATTTAACTGAAGTTAATATGCCTCACTACAAAAAATATTTAATTTTTTTTAATAAAGTAACAGTACTTAATTTTTATTAAGTTTCTCCCAGTAAATGTTTTAAAACAGTTTAAAAAATTACAAATTACAATCTGCATGTAAGATTTTAAAAAATCTTTAAAATTTGAGATTTGATCCCTTAACTTTTTTCAATTTTTCCCTCCCTTTTTTCCCATTCATTTCGTTTTTCATATATTTACCATATACTTTCATATATATTCATATATATTTACCATATACTTTCAAATATATTCATATATATTTCATATATATTCCGTATATATTTCATATGTAGTTAAAGAACATCAAATTATAAGGCGTGAAGTAGCCACAATCTAGAAAATTTATTGTTTCTAATGCTTTAGTTCTTTAGGTATGGGAACGGTCATAAATTTAAACCCTTTAATGTCAAAATCACTTCTTTTAAAATTCACAATACCTCTAGAATTATTTAAATAAATGATAAAATTTTTCAAACAATTATAAAATTTTCCGGAAAACAATTTTTACACAATTTTTTGCTTTTTATTTTGTTATTTAAAAATGGTGGATAAACTTTTGAATTATAAGTAATACCAATCTTACACAGTTTTAAACAACACGATGCATCTATACACGAAGAAATCCAAAATGTTATCAAAATCAGAATAGTTATTGTTCAACAGAAATTTAAAAATACAAATTTTGTTGTTAAAATTTCATTACTAAGAAACTTTTCCATGAGCATGTGGATTTGGCTTTTGTAAATATATATCAGATTATTCTGTTTCTTTTTTGTTCGCAAGACAACGAATTATGAAACAAAGAAAAGTGTTCAAAAACTAAAGGTTTAGAGTTTAATTTATGAAAATGTCTTAATGCAACAAAAAGAATTAAACACAGTATACTCCACAAAGATTTCAGATATATGGGATGGTAATTTATATAAAAGGAAATGCTATTTTCGAAAATGTGATTAAAAAAATGTTTCGATTATGTACAATTAAAACTTTGCAAAAGTTTATTCCATCTGCTAGGGGTCTTCGTCCTCTACTAACTATTACTTGCTGACACCTGGGAAAACTTACGCAGGAAAAATTTGTTTTTCTGTAGCACAGAAATATGCTCCTAAACTCGGTTATTTTTTATGAATTTAATAAAAGAAAATCTAAATCGTACATGTATCACAATCACGTGGCATTTTAAAGATTTCGAATACTCTTGTAATCATTTGTTAGCTAGTTTGATTGAAAAATTCGTAAATGTACAGAATAATAAAATAATTTTTGCGAACGATGTAGCTACATTCTCATAATTTGTTTAAAATTCAAACTCGTAAATGTATGAGAACTAAACATCTTTAAAGCGTAAAAATCACCTAACAACGAGCTTACACTTTTAAAACATTTTTAATAGAAAAAACTAATTAAATCTTTTCATTTTCAACCAAGTTGTGCAACTAAGGAAATATCAATAAAACAAATAAGTTTCTTAAAATTAAAGAGGTAACGAAATTGCAAACTTAAATTCGATACATTAAAATAGGTAGCATTTTAATTTTCAGTTACTCGCTTTCTATTTTAAGCTTACAATATGTCGTAAAATACTAGTCAGTTATTTTTACAAGAAACAAAAACATTGAAATAAAATAAAAAAAATAATAAATTTATGGAATTATTACTTAAATATCACGAGTGTTTAATTTTCTATTTTCTTAAGTTCGATCTTATTTTAAAAGTTTAATTAGAAAACAAAATATCTTCCGAATATTCATTTACAAATTTATTTTATTTCCGAATATTCATTTGCACTTATTACCTGCGAAAAAAATGGCCATTCTTCGATGCATCTGTAATTTGGAAATATATTTTTTAACTTGCGTAGTCAAATTATCAGTTTAGAATTAATTTTGTAATTAACCGTTATAAAAATGCATAAAGTATTCTCTTTTTAAATGGAGCAAAAAAAATGTGCTTCCTAATTATGAATCCTAAAATACAATTTCGAATTTATGGCAATAATTTTTATAAAATAGAACTTAATTGTTTATTCATTCTTATCTCAAATTTTATTAAAATTCCAAACTGTTTAATCCATTAAAAAATACAATTTTTGTTTAAAGAAGAAAATTAAATTGCTGAGAGGAATCATTAATTTTTTATTGCTTAACCGTGTTCCCTTAATCTGTGAATCAAAATTTATTTCATAATAATTTTTGCAAAGCACGATTTTTTTTCCAACTTATTTTTTAATTAGTGGAAGTAAAGAATTGGAATCTTTCCAGGGAAGTTAATTTTCTGCAATATTGTAGCACATTCTTAAAGAAATACATTCATTCTAAAAAAGAATAATAGAGGGAAAAAACTTAAATTTAGGACATTCCAAATTAATCTACTTTTTTCTTTCATTTATTAGATTTCAAAATCTAATTTTTTCAAAGATGAGTTTTAGAAGTATACGGAAAATGCTGTTTTTGCTAAGAAAATAATTATTTAAATCAATAAATAATTGTTTATTCTAATTCCCTCATTTTTTCGATAAATACAGAAGCTGAAATTTTATATTGGCTAGAATTCTTTTTTTTAATTAACATTTTTTTTCACTATTCGTTATTATAAAGAGACACCGCTAAGTACTAGGTAGATAAGATAATATAAAAGCTAAGTTACTCTGGTTTTAGATAATAAAGGCCAAATTTATGGTAATAAAACCCAAATACATCCGTATACAAAGGGTCTACTCGGGTTTTAAAAGAAAAAAGGTTTTTTGTTCTCCTCTTATGATAAAAAATAATTTGTTTTATTCAAGTTATAAGTTATGAAAGAACAAAATATTATATCGTGTTGAACACTATTGCGTATGTATGTATATTGTAACAAAAACGGATTTTTTTTTCCCGTTGATGACAAAAAACTGAAAAATGAAATAGTCATAAGTATTAAACAGCATCTACTACGTCTTTCAAATCTTAACTCAAACTATTTCCATTTAAATTCATTGTTTAATTTAATTTCTGTTCATCTTCAAACTCCCAAATTTGTGACCATTACGTATGAAAATTACCCACTATTATGCTTTTTAATTATGAAACGTCTTTGCACACTTATTGAAATTTTAATAAAATTTGAACTAAAAATAGTTTTAATCATTGTTGAACTTTTTATTACTTTTGTACTTTATCTGAATAAACATACTTTTTTTTCCAACGGATTTGGTTTTCTGACCCCCATAATATAAGGGATACCCGCCATCTGGAAAATATAGTACTCATAGATTGGTCAGAATAGCAATCCAAAGTTTTGACTCCGTAACGTTAATTTTATTTTTTGCGTATTTCGCCATTACTCTTTAAGCGAGCATCTTTTAAAACGAAGGGAATAATTTTTCACACAACTATAAAATTCGTTTTATACTGAGGGGAATTATAAATGACTATGTCAACCTTCATCTATCAATAAATACCCCAAGATCGAATCAAGTTAACATGTCTTATATGCTAGTGAATTGGTATTTAATATTTATAGTGGTAGTTAGCCACATTACTCCCCTTCCAGACTTTTATCTGGGATAGAATTCGATGAACGGATACCACTAGTTAATTCATGCTGTTTAATTTATTTATATTAATTTTGCTCATTATATTTTCTTCATTTTTTTATAGCATTTTGCTCATAATTTTTTTCTTCATTTTTTATAGCATTTCGCTCATTTTTTTTCTCAATTTTTTGTTTTATTAACCGGGAGACTTTATTTACTTCACCGGATTTTTTTTTCTGAGCAGTAAATTTTTAAGTAAATCAACTGTTTTAATGTGGAACATCCATCAATGTTGGCAAGTTCATATAAAGCCCGCAGGTCACCAATGAGGGGAATTATAAATGACTATGTCAACCTTCATCTATCAAAAAGTACCTTTTGATAGATGATGGTTGACATAGTCGATAATCAAATCCCCCTCAATGGTGACCCGTGTATAGTGGTAGTATAGTGACTTTGTACAGTGGTAGTTACACCACAATACAAAGATAATCTCATACAAAAGATAACTTTGAATAAATACTTATTAATTTTTATTATTTTATTTAATAACGGCCGAGAAATTCTAAATTGCAAGGTATAAATTTTTTTTCATCATTTTAAAGCATGTAATTTTGCATTTATTTTCACTTTCATTTAACATTTTATTACATTTAATTTAACATTTTAATTTAACATTTTATTTTCTAATTCTTTGGTATTGATTTCTATGAATATTTTTCCTGCGAGTCACTTGAAATATGAAGATAACTGAATTCAAGAGTCATGCTTAGTTTATTATCTATATTTTTCAAGTCAAAATCACATTTTTCATACATAATATAATTATTAAAAAAACAAAAATTTAGGTTATAAAGTATTACAACCATTTTTTTTTAAATATGAATCTTTTGAGAACTTCCTATAGATGCGACGACCTGCAAAAATTGCCGTTCTCTACACATTTACGTCAGCTCTGCAATTTGCAAATTTACTGCAAATGCAGATTTATCAAAAAATTGCATCGAAGTGATAATACACTATTATTTAATAGTCTTTTGGAAACACATTTAATGATATGCAATGAATCCACCAGGAGCGAACACTCTCCGTTCCACGGTAAAATAGTTGTTGAGGGAGGGGGTCGTTCTTAGGGGTTGCCCTCATTGACATCAAAATTGTTTTCGAAGGTACATAATTTTTCGCAAACGATTTTAATTTTAGTGTCATATTTTTGGTGCGGAAATGTAACTTCTGTTGACGTCATGAAAAACCGGATCGATGATTAAAATTTTTGCATCCATAAAATTGATACTAACAGATATAATTATGTGTAAAAATAAATGTACCAATTATGAACGATAGATATATTTTAAATAAATAAACAATTATGTTTTTTGTTTAAGTTTGCGTTCCATTTTATATCATGAAAATGTGTTTGCTGTAAAAGATGAGAAGAAGTTTGTTTAAGATGTTTGTTTTTTCTAAAATTACTTTTGTTTTCCAATTTAACTTTCAACTCTATAAGTAGATTATTTATTTTAAGAAGTACATTGATAGCATCGTCTTGTTACACTCTTACTACATGAGGTTGTATCGCCAAAAAGAGCTCTCTAAATAAGAGTCTCACACTAATATTTTGAATGTATTTTATCTTCTTATTTGTTTTATTCAATTTTTTGTTTTTATATTTTTTCGTGTTTGGTGCAGACGTTTGTCTGGTCGCTGAGAGAGGGTTAAACGGTCACTCCCGAAGGCTTTCTTTAACACAAAGCAGATGAAAAAATTCCGTGCTTCCCTAAAGTGGTCGTAAATAGAGGTGGCCGCTACATAGAGGTGGTCTTTCCTGGATGTATCATTGTATTACTATCGCAGGCGAAACTCCTTTCAACTCGATTATGCTACTGTAATTGTTTATTTCGCATTTTTCCTTAATTGCTTTGCACACACTATTTAACTCATTGCTGCAGCCAATGAGGCTATTGATCAAAACAATCTATATTTTTGTTTGTTAAAAAAACTCGTATAAAAACAATCACAAACCGCATGCTTGTAGACTCCACAAAAATCACATCACATTGTAGGTGTACACCACGCGCAGAACATAAAATCTTTTGATTTTAGAAATGAATAATTTTGGGTGAGGAATTCACTTAACACTGATCCAAACGATACATGAGTACAATACGCAGCATTATTTACAACGATATAAAACGTTTATAACTATGATTGTTTTTAATGAGCCTAGGTGACTCACGGATGGAGCGTTCGCCTTCCAATGAGGTAAACCGGGTTCAAATCCCAGTGATGGCTGAACGACGCGAATTCCGCACCCGGCTTTCACCGACCACAGTGCTGACGTGAAATACCCTCAGTGGTAAAGGGATCATGGTCAGAGTCCCGTTGCCATCAGGCTAACGGTGCTAGGTTTTCGTAGTTTCCCTCTCCGTGAAATGCAAATGCGGGTAAGTTCCAACAAAAAGTCCTCCACGAAGGCAAATTTCCCCCAAATACTTGATCCATTGTCTTCTGGATTGGCTTCAAAATAACAAGGCTACGGAGTTGAACATTAGTAGTCGTAAACCCAAAAACTGGGATGGCTGTTCAACGACCGTTATAAAATAAAAATAAGACTGTTTTCGAAATAGGTATTATATTTAGCAATACATATAGTCGAGTTTTGAAACTTCAGGAGTTAAGTAATTGATTAAAATAATTTTTTTAGTTTGTAAATTAATTTTTGAAAATAAACTATAAATAATTTATAGATATTGTAATGTGTTATTTGATACTAGAGTAATATTTATTGATAAACTTAATATATTTATGATTTGTTATTTATCTATCATTATAACAATTAGATTGCATTTCGTTAATTAGAACAATAATATTAGTTTGCAGCTTTCTACTCATTATATTAATATTAGTTTTAAAGTAACGTATTATTAGAGTAATAAAAGTATGCAATTTATTTAATACTTTAGTAGTGTTAGGTTGCAAATTAAATATTATGAGATTGTTAGTTTGTAATTTATTTAATTTTTTTGATAATAACATTTTGCAAATTTGTTTTTTTGTTTTTTTGCAGTTATAAGTTTAAAATATATAGACAATCTTAAAAGAAAAAAGAGTTTGTAAGTTTGAAAATTTAATCATAACATATTCGTTATAGAAAATGCCGATGCAAGTGGATTTATTTTTTTAGCATAAAGGGATGATAACTTTAAAAAAAGAACTGGGCTGCCACTGACTCTTTAGAAGAAGAAAAACTAAAAATAAATAAATAAATAAAAAATTGAAAGACAACCGAAGAAATAAGAGCGAAATATGAGTTATGAGTAGAAACATAAATACACAATCCGTACCCTTCCCCCAGTGACGTCACCCACTGCACAACCTTATTTATTCTCTCTTCTTCAGCCATCACTGAAAATTATTTTTTATCGTCTGACCGTTTTAGAAACTCGATGTCGACCCTCGCTGTTGGAGCTTCACAATAAAAGAACTCTGGAGGTAAAAAAAGAAAACAAAAAAGAAGGTAAGAACAGAAGAAGGAAAAAAGTCGAGTAAGAGTCATGTGACAACCCACACCAATAGCCGATCTTTCTCTACTGCAGAACTTCAAGCAAGTTTTGGCAACAACTTAGATGCGAGATGAACCCGGAAACGAAAACATTCGTTCTTCTACCTCTCTTCCCATGATGACGGTTACAGGCAAGCTAATTTTATTCCTTTTCCGATAATTCTACACCGGTTTTGACATTTGGGTGTCGAATTCTTGTCGAACTTGTTCGAATTGGGAGCACCAGTAGCAAACGATAAAAAAGAAGCATATTTTGCCCAAAACTTTCTCTGGTTTTCAAATATAAACAAACCACTGAATGAAAAAAAAACATTTTTGAATTTTACCATTTGTTTCTGTTTGATTGTTGTTAATCCCTTTTCGAGAAATTGCTGATGCGAAACTAAGCATCAAGGTCATTATGCAAGTTTTCTATTGAAATTAGATCAAATCTGACTTTGGAGGCTGCTCCTACGAGAATCGAATTTGGTCAGTAGTTCGAGAGCAAAAGAGGTAGTCAAAGTTAAAAAGAAGAAGAAAACTGTTTTTAGTCAAAGGCATGTTTTTGATTCAAAGTTGTGCATATTGCTGAGAATGGCTTCATCAAAAATCACCAGAGAAAAATTGAAGAGAAGCGGCTCCTTTCAAAACAAAGAACCACCCCCACCCCCTACAGGAGACGAAAATCAAATGCCTGATTTAAAACTGGAAGATTTCGAACTGCTCAAAACTATTGGTAAGTCTTTATATATTCTTCATTCAATTGTGTAGCCTAAACCACATTTCACCTTATCTTTTTATTAACATTCATACTTTTACTATATTCATATTCCTTACCTTTCATACTTATCCACATTTTTGTTCATATTCATACATTTATATGCCTTTATTCATTTTATTTTTGTCACACAGTGATCCATACTCTTTGCCATCCCACATTTTCATACTTTTACCTTTGTCCATATTCATATCTTAACTTTTATTTACACTATTTATTCAGGGCCTGATTATAGCCTAGGCCCAATAGGCATGGGTCTAGGGCCCACAATTTCTGAGGGGCCTCAAAAATTAGCAAAAAGTCCAATGAAAGGTGTGCTAGCTTTGTGTTGGTTTAAGTACTAAATAAAAACTAATTACAGCTTACAATAAAAAATAATTCAGCTAATCAGTGACTTTTAGCAAGAATCACTGATTTCAATTGCTTGTGGTCATCAAACTATGTTTATTTTGACATAACATTGTTTTGGTGTTTTATATTTTGCTTTAATTTATAGATACGTAAACTTTATCTTAGAAAAATAATCTTCAATTTTCTGCTTTCAAAATTTCTTAGAATGTTTCTCTTAAATCAGGCAGTTCAATAGATTCTTTTTCATTATTAGGACTACTCTTCTGTAATTTAATTTCAAAATATTTTGTAAGGGGTCCTTGGGCCTGAATTTGTCTTGATCGGATTTATTCACATCTATTCCTTTTCATATTGCTTATACGTTTTCTTTATCGTTATTCAAAATCTTTTTTCATACTCCTTACCTTTTTCATTTCATACATTCACTTTACCTTTGTTCATATTTCTTCCCTTAGTTCAGTTTATACTTTATATACGGTTTATAATATACCGTTCTCTCATAAACCTTACCTTTGTGTATAGTTATATTTATTTGCATTTATTCATATTCGTTACTTTTAATCCTGTTTATACTTTTAAACTTACATTGGTATATTCATATCTTTACCCCAAGATTTATTTATGGTCTTAAATCTTTATTTATAATCCTTACTTTCCAACTTTAGTCTCACTGTTGTTTATATCCATGCATTTACCTTATCTTACTCTTTCCCTACATTAATTTATGTTACTTTTGCCATGTATTTGTTTATATTCCTAACATTTTTCTTTACTTATATTCATATTTTTGCTTCACTTTTATTCATATCTTTTATTCATATTTTTACTTCTCTTTTAATCATATCTTTACTTTTATTCATATTTTTACTTTACCTTTTTTCATATTTTTACCTTTATTTTAAATTTCTCATATTCCTTACATTTACCTCCATATTCTTTATCTGTTATACTGATTTATACTTTTGTCTGTTCCTTTTTTTTTCATATTCATCCTCACGACTTGATCTTTTTTAATCTCCGCACATATCCTTAATTTATCTATTTTGCTTTTGTACATCCTACTCATTATCTTTTTAACATATTCATACTTTTACTGTATTTGTATTCATAAAAAAGGAACATTCATATTCCTTTTTTTTACTTTTTTACTTAATATATATATAATTTCAACACTTGGTTCAAGTGTTGAAATTTTTGTATTCCTGGAGAACTTTTTGATGGAATTTTCGTTATATGGGATAGGAAAACCATGAATATCAACCATAGTTAACCTAACGGCAAAGGGATTATAACCCATATAATCCATTCGCAAAACCCATACTCCATCTACTACCACTGAGAGGTTTTAAGTCAGCACTGTAGTCGGTGCTAGTCGAAAGCAGAATTCGAATCGCCATCATTGGGATTCAAGCCTGGGTCACTACCAACGGCAACAGAATGACTAAATAGGAAAAATGGCAATAAAAAAAATTTGTTAATCACCATTTTCTTGTTGCCAAAAATGTATAAAAACTCAATGATGCGAAACACGTGTTTTCAATTTATCACATAATTTACCACACATTATTTACCACACATTATATACCGTAATCATTCAAAAACGTTCAGGTTATTTAACGTGGGTTCAGAGGTTACAAAAGATTTCATTCGAGTTAAAGTTAATTTAATGTACTATAGTTAATTTAATGCGGCTATAGCTTTTTTTGCTGTATCATTTGTGTTTCATTCACGTTATTTAGCTTTATTCGTAAATAACACAATGTAAACATTATCTTCATTCGCATACTTATTCACAGATTCCTTATTTTCATTGCTTCTCACATTCATACATTTACCTTCACTTTATTCACAGTATTTAGCTCTATTAAATTTACGTTTTTTCATGTTTCTTACCTTTGTTCCTTACCTTCAGGGGTCTGCCCAAGCCAAATTTACTACCGTTTAGCGGTACCTTCACAAATTCAACTTTAGGAAAAACGATAGTTTCACGAAATACTGTTTCAAAAAATTTTATTTTTGTATCCTGTAAGAAACGATAAATTCATATTTTTGTGTTGATTTTTTAATATTCACAAATTACGTCTAAATTTTCACAAAGTAGATACCTCTTAAAAAAAATCAAACAGACCCCTGACTTTTGTTTTTCATGTTCCTTACATTTTTGGTAATCAGATATATATAAAAAAAATTTCACACTTTACGAAATGAGAGATTAATATTTATTATACATCACGAAAAAAACATTGATAAATACATCACCACACTACAAATAAAACTCTGTGTACCAACATAGTGTAAATTTACTGCACGATATTTAGTGTAGCACGTCTTTTGTTCTTAACTGGATTCCAAACCTTATAATTCCTCCGGTCATTTTAAATTAAGTTGTATTGAAGATAATAGATTCTGACTAATTCCTTCAAGATATTGAATAGATCTCTAAGCATGTTGATGATGAATGTAACCTTGGAGACAAACTTGTTTCAGTTGAAATTTATTCAAAACTTTAAATAGTTTATTTTTTTTTATTCATTTCATTGATGAGGTGTCACGACAGGTGGAGACATTACTAATAATTTATTAAAAAAATATGTACAAGACGAATTTTTCATATGAAATTTAGAGTTCTGAATTTCATGCATTCTTCAATACCAAAACCAACCTATCACAATGCTTATCTATTATTTTTTATTTATTTTTTAATTTATAACCGCCTTTGAACTGCTGACCCAATTACGACTATCAATGTTCAATTCCGAAGACTTCTAATTTTGAACCCAATCCAGAAGTGGTCCAAATTTTTAGCTCTCTATGCGAACTATTGGGACCCTGTTTTCCGAATTGAAGCGTCAAAATCCGAATCCGTCAAAAAATATATATATATATTTTTTGAAATAATAATAAATAAATAAAAACACGCACATGCGTATGATTAGAGAAAGTACGTTTTCGTATCTGATTTCGTTTGTTCTAATTAATTAGTGTACTTAAGGTAGGCACGTCACACCATTAAGATTTAGTATGAGAAAATCCGATCACAGGATCAAAATTTATTCCGTTATTTTTCCATACAATCATTTCGACGCCTTATTACAGGCATTTATAGGCTACCGCAAATATGCACTGTACTAAAAAATTCAATGTTGAATAGAATTTTTTGAAAGTTAATAAGAAAAAATACTTCCTGATTATTCGCATTTACTTAGATTTCAAAAAAGAAAATCCATTATCTGAAATGCCTTTTTAAAACACAATACAGAAAGAAATGGACAATCCAGTTTTAAAAGCATCTATGGGCAGAGGGGTAATAAAGTTATCAGCGGTCTAAAATTCATTTTTGTCAGTTATTAGCTTTTTTTCCTTCTTTTTTTTTATAGAACAATAAAAAAAATCTTCGTGTACTGTTCGTAGCATTTTCTAAGATGAAGTTTATCAAAACACCTTTCTTTTATGTATACCGGTGGAAAAAAAGGAAAAAAAGCGTGTTCATAAACTATGTTTTAAGTGACAGATCCGAATTAAGAAAGTTCGTCTTAACACTTTTAAAAGGAAAAACTGGAGAAGGAAAAAAAAAGCACCGTTCTGCATATTATCTAGTTCTTTTTAAGCGAGTGAAGTTATTTCTTTTGAGAGAAATAAAACTCTTGAAAGAGAAAGAGAAAAAAAATATCAATTAATTTCATCGCAATTTTTTAAGATATAACTAAAAAAGAAACCGAATACCGTTCTTAGCTTATTTGTGGAAAGAAAAAAACCATAAAACTATAACATATTTATAAAACATATTTATCACTTAGTGATGAAATGAAGGCGTACAGTAAGCAAAAAAAAATAAACGGACCACCCTGAATAACTTTTGATCTAATGATAGGATATTCACGCAGTAGAACTCAATCTTAATGCCTCGAGAGGGTGACCTAAAATATGCCAATTAATAAGTGTAGACGATATTTTAAGTTACGAAATCAGAAACAAAATCGTATTTTCTCTGAATAAATATACCTTTTTTTCGATGGATTCAGATTTCTGACCCCCAAAATATAAGGGGCCACAAAATATAATACAATCTGGAAAATATATGGTCTCAATACTTCGGTCAGGAGTGCCCTTAATATCAATTTTACTTAAATTTAAAAATTTGAATTGTAAGGTATACAAATTTTTAAATCATTTAAAAGAATATAATTTTGTATGGTGAAATACACAATTTGAGCAAAATCGGTTAAATAGTTCCTGAAAAATTAAATGCTGAAAAAGTCAGATGTTTGAAGTTCGATTTCTCTGGAACTATTCAAACGATTTTGCTAAAATTGTGTATTTTGCTGTGTAAAATTGTGTTCTTTAAAATGATGTAAACATTTTTATACCATACAATTCAAAATTTTTTCGACCTTTATTAAATAAAATAATAAATATTTAATAAAAGTTATTTTTTGTATAGAATTATCTTTGGATAAACGGATTCTACAATTAAGAGCAAAAGATTTTCAATTCGCTTAAAAATTTCTCGAGATATAGCGATATCTGCAAAAAGCTAAATTAACATTAAGGAAGTCCAAACTTTGGAGCGCTCTCCTAACCGAGCTATTGGAACCATGTATTTCCTAGATTGCGGCTGCCTCCTATATTTCGGTACTCAGAAATCTAAATTCGTCAAAAAAAAGTTATTCAGAGAAAGTACTCTTTCGAGACTCAAAATATCGTCTGTACTAATTAATTAGCATATTTGATGTCATCCCTTTGAACCAAGATTAAGTCCTAAAACATGAAGATCCGATCATAAGATCAAAAGATACTCTGGGTGGTCCTTTTTCTGGAGCACTGTACATGGTGATTATTCGTTATTCTAATTAGAATAACGATTCTAATTTTAATAAATCGTAATTCTTTGTAATTTTTTTTTATCAAGTTTGAATGGTTTTTCAAATTTGTTTAATTTCTTTTTAAAGTAAAAGCCATACGTCTTTTTTATAATAATTATATAGCTTGCATTTTTTTTAAACTTCCTGAATTGTTTTTCAGTTTTAAAATGAATTGAAATTTCATTATATGCGATAATTCTGATTTGATTATTTCATTAATTATTCAAATTTCATTAATTACTCAAAATTAAATTAATTATCTTCCAATTTATAAATTTTAAAAATGCAAGGTAATTTATTAGGTTTTTTTTAATAAGAAATGAATACTTCCCAATTTGTTTTCAAAATGTAACGAAATTATTCCACCTTTGTGTTGTAAGGCTATTCAATTTAAATTATAAATGTTTCAGATCCTTTTATTCAGCTAGGAAACTCCGTTTCCTGTTCGATTCGCTCACTAACTCCCGTAACTGCTCCTCAATCTTCATCGGTTCCCTTAGATACTTATTACCCAGATAAGATGGGCCGTGTTGTGGGAAAAAATTCCTGTTCTTGCGAAAATTTTCTTCCCTCTCAGAATCAGCTTTCACGGACAAAAAAATTCCTGTCCGTGCAGAAAATTTTCTTACTTCTCAGAATCAGCTTTCATGGGCAAAAATTCCTGTCCGTAAGGGAAATTTTCTTTCGTCTCAGAATCAGCTTTCATGGACAAAAAATTCCTGTCCGTGCTGAGAATTTTCTTTCTTGAGAATTTTCTCAGAATCAGCTTTCATGGACAGAAAATTCCTGTTCGTGCAGAAAATTTTCTTACTTCTCAGAATCAGCTTTCATGGGCAAAAATTCCTGTCCGTATGGGAAATTTTCTTTCCTCTCAGAATCAGCTTCATGGACAAAAAATTCTTGTCCGTGCGGAAAATTTTCTTTCGTCTCAGAATCAGCTTTCATGGACAAAAAATTTCTGTCCGTGCGGAAAATTTTCTTTCTTCTCAGAATCAGCTTTCATGATCTTTTTAAAAAAAATTTTTATTAAAAGTCGATGGAAGAGGATCATTTTATTAATAAAACTTATAAAAGCACATTTTATTAGTATGCTAATCGTAACGAAATGAAAGGATAGCTGGATTTGAAAAATAATCAAAAATATAGTTTACATTGGAAATGGTTTTTATCTCTCTTCAGATTCTTAAAAGTCACATTGGAATTCTTAAAAATTTCGATGTGCACGTTAAGACTTATACCTGACAACATCTCATATTTTTCTTATTCTTTATTCATTTATTTTTTGATTACTTTTAACATCAAGTCAACCACGTGCTGATAAAATGAAGCTATAAAATTTTTACAACAAAGAATAAATAATTATAATTTGAAAGTTAACCAAAAAAATACTTAAAAATGCAATATCTTTTCTATGAAATTGGAATTACGAAAAAAAAAAACTTGCGTGAAGTTTACAATTCAAAATTGTCCCATCAGCATGTTAAATTTCTACGCTGTTTCATTTTAGTGGACAGTAGATCGACTAGCAGGATTTTTTTTACTACATGCATAACAATTAATAATTCTCAAAATAATTATTGAAAAGCTTCGAACTGCGTGTATATTTTTCTACACACTTTCCTAATTTGAAGTATCTAAAAGTGTCATAGATTTTGAGCAACGAAACGAAATTTAACGTAAAGCAAAATATAGGAAAAATATCACAAAAAAAGCTTTAAAATTGTAATAAATTTCAAAACAATTAGAATTTCAAGAAAAAAACTCTTGGTTAAGTTCTTAAACAAATATAAGAATATGACCCTCTCAGCACGCAAAATATCAACTCTACAGCTGTAGAGCGACTCGTATAGTATTTTTTCCAACAAGTTTTAACAGTGAATAATTCTCGAACTATTTTTTTCCATCGTGATTCTTATGTATTTTTTTACACTCCCTAGTGACGACCCCCTAGCAAAACGAAATGCAAAGTCTTACACCCGGTGGTGGTCCTTACGATTTTATAATATAGAGAGAGATACTTTGTGTTTTTTAGCATAACAATTTCTTTTTCTCTTGGGAAACGTATACTACATTAATTTTTATTGTATTTAGTATTAACTTTCGCTTTACACAAATTTCTAATATTATTCCTGTGAATGTCAGTTCTTGAGCAGCGTACAGAAAAGTTGCTGTTGTGAGAGTATAGCTTTTATTTTCACTTTAACGAGTGACTAGTTGGTAATGTGCAGAATATATAGGTAATTTACAGATTACCTAGGTTATTTGTGATATGAAACAATTTTTTGACACAGCTTTTTTGGGTGAAGGGCTACTTGCACAGAAGGTAGATTAACAAAGGGCCGCACTCATATTTAGTCATGTTAGCCGCAAATGTGATAATTTCTATATAAACATGAATGTTCTAAGCACTAAATAGATTTATCAGTAAACTTAATAACATATTTACAGAAAATTAAGTACTTTTAATTATTTAAATTTATTTAAACCGAAGAAAACTGATACTTTTTTTTAAAAATTTTAAGTGCACAAACTTTATTTAACAAGTAAACGTCACTTAAGATATACTGAGGATATTTTACGTCAGCTCGGTGGTCGGTGTTAGCCGGAAGCAGAATTCACATCATCACTGGGATTTTCAACTGGGTGACTTCATTAGAAGGCAAGTGCTCTATCCCATGAGACTGGATTAAGCATTTTATTTAATCCAGAAGACAAGGGAATTCCTGGATCAAGTATTGGGAGAATTGTTGCCTTCCTGGAGGACTTTTGGATGGAACTAACCGGCATTTGCATTACATGGGGAGGAAAATCGCGAAAACCTCGCATGGTTAGCCTGATGACAAGGGGACTCTAACCCATGATCCGTCTACCACTGAGGATATTTTAAGTTAGCACTGTGGTCGGTGCGAGTCGGGTGCTGATTCGTATCGACCAGCCATAGCTGGGCTTCGAACCCAATTCACTTCATTATAAGGCGAACGCTCTATCCCCTGAACCAGCATGGCTCAGGTTATGACATGTTTTATATGCCTGCCTTCATTGGACATGATGTGGAGCAGACTAATATCGAAATTCTGCATAACCCGCTGAAGTGTCGGAACATCGATGCTGCCGAACATCGATACCTTCTGAAGGGCAATTTTCATCTCAGCAGTGGTCTTGCGATTATTTCTGAGTCATTGTCTTTAATGTAGTCCCACGAAAATGATTCACATGTGTTTATATCCGGAGAATATGGCGGCCAAGTTGGTTCCATTATTATGGGCTCTGGTTACCCCAGAGCCAAAATGTGGTCCTCAAAGTGCTCCATAACATCAAACACTCTCTTGTTCCGATGGGATCGAGCTCCGTTTTGATTGAACTACATTTTGTCGAAATCAGGAGCACTTTGGATAATAGGAATGAAATCATTTAAAACCTTTACGTATCATTCACTAGTCATGGTACCGTGAACAAATATCACACTGATTATTCCGTAACTGGACATTGTACACCCACACAGTTGCCCGTTGAGGGTGGTGTAAGACTTCTCGATCGCGAAAGGCGGATCCCCCATTTGCTTATTAACGAATCTATTCAAATGAAAGTTGCCTTCGACACTAAACTAAATCATATTCACATCGAATTCCTGTTCGTTAATTCTCTCAACAATAATGTTGGCGAAACACAAACGCTGCTCTATGGTCATGGCGCTTGCTGGCTGTTGGATTTGAAGTTTGTTTGGGAAAAGATGCAGGTCTTCAAAAACAGTATGCCGCAGGCTCTCTCGGTTGATTCCCATCTGTTGTGCAGCTAGGCTGATCGATTTCCTTGGACTGGTTTGAAACACAGCACGCGTCTTCTCGATGCTTTCAGGCGATTTCACACTTGTTTGTCAACCGACATTGTCAACACTTTTATCACAAACACTACCGGTTCTCTCAAGCTTTCAAACCAAATTCTTGATTTTTAACACACTTGTTGTCTTCAACTTGTACTCTGTTGCAAACTTCAATTGAGCGGCGATCTTGCTGTTATTGCTCGCATACTAAGCCTTCACAAGCGATAGGCACACTGTATCGGGACATTTTCACTTGTAAATGGTCGACAACAATTTGCGTGTGCATGCGCATACTAATTCCCGTCATACCATGCAGCCAAACACGAAATTTGAACTTCAACAGCAAACCATTCATACGTTATGACGGTTTTATTTCATATAGATCAATAATTGTCATTAAAAAAACACGCATTTATTTTTTCCTCACGCTGTTAGAAATTTCTCTGTAAAAATGATAAAATAGCTATTTATTTAATTGTTATTTTACCACATTCAAATAAAACAGTCCATGTCAAATCACCATAAAAACGATGATATTCGAACTGCTAAAGTGTGAGAAAAAACGCTTATTAATTATTTTTACCTAATACTCTTGTGGTGTAATTAACATACTAGGTTCAAGTACCAAAGTTAGTGACAAGGTGAACCTGTAAACTGTATGTTCACTGTATTCTCTGTAATCGTCTTCCTGAAGTATAACGAACTGAACTGAATTTCAATAGAGTGAAATGTGTATATACCATTGTAAAATTTTGTTCCTTCTCTCTTTCACGCTTTGCTTTGCGTCAATTCTTTTGTTCTACGTGTTTGATTATAATCCTGGATGTTTTTAATTTTATTTTATTTTATTTTATTAAAATTATGTTAACAATTCGCATTTCTCCTTTTTTATCTTCGATGATTGACCCATCTAAAATGCAGAATTTAATGCGCACAACCTATCTCGTTAAACTCTTTAACAACCAAAATTTTATCTGCTCCAACTTGGCCCACCTTATGAAACCATTTTGTTCTCTGCACCAGGGTACTTATTTTTACTAATCAATCCCGTGATCGTTTGAACAGTGGTTGTTGTTGTAGTTGTAGTTCATTTACGTCGCACTAGAGCTGCACAATGGGCTATTGGCGACGGTCTGGGAAACATCCCTGAGAATGATCGAAGACATGCCATCACAATTTTGATCCTCTGCAGAGGGGATGGCACCCCCGCTTCTGTAGCCCGACGACCTGCACGCGAAGTCGAGCACTTTACGGTAGAACAGTTTAACGAGGACCAATGCCGCACACCCTCGGTCCCTACGCAGACTGATCCAAGTGGTCACCCACCCGCACACTGACAGCATCCAATGATGCTTGACTTCGGTGATCTGCTGGGAACCGTGTCTTAACGATCAGTCCACTGCGGGACGAACAGAGGTTGTAATCCCAGCTTTGATACCGCAATATTTCTTCCATTCCTTTAATGCATGAGGAGTTTTCAATGCCCAGCGCATCTTCAATCTGATACCTTGGTCTATTAGAATACGAAACAATAATTCACGTATTAATGGAGCAACACCCACAGAGCTTGAAAGTCCGTTTAACGTTTTACTTCTAAGGTTTAGAAATTATGCTAGTTGTAAATGGTTGCAAAACCATATAGTTTTGCATTCACGGTTGCTTAACCTAGCCAGTTGTTAACGGTTTCAAAACCGTAAAGGGAAAGACATGTTCCTAACCATAAACTTTATGCTTAATCGGATGAACTGAGAGCTGCCGGTTATTTAACCATAATTTCAAAATAAAATATCTGACAGTGCAAAGGAAAACAAAAATAAAACTTACAAGTTACGTTTAGAAACTAGGGTACATTTTTTCTTACCTATTCTATGTTCGGAAGTGAAAAAAAAATTATGTCTACGTGTTTAGAGTTAATGAGAATGATGCTTCATTAAGATAAAAAGTTCTTTCAACCCAATTTTTTACACAGCAAGACAAAGAACAACTAATCTCTGTTTTCTCTTGGTTTAAGTGACGAAACAAATTTCCCTCTTTTCAAATGTTAATACAACCTGATGTAATGAATTCGAAGTGAGGTTTTATTGTAACAGCGACAAATAACTGAAGCAAATTTTTTATTGGATAATAAACTAATGATAAATTTTAAACAATAAATGAGTTTTTAACACATTATTTCAAATAGTTGACTTGTTGTGTTTTATTGATATTTCTGAAAGAATACATTTTGACTGTCTATTTTGAATTAATTCTCTTCTTTCTTTTTTTTTAATTTTTAACACTAGATTGCCTAAGGAAGTCATTTTGACTGCTTTTAATTTCAATTAGTAAAAAAATGATATATATAATGACACAATTTTTGAGAATTTTGTACAGCATGTAATTTTTTACTTTTTAATATTTACTAAAAACTTGTTATATAACTGTAAATAATATAAAAAATATTAAAAATTAATTTTATACAAATTTGTTTGCACATTATTTATTCTTTTACAATCCAGTCATTTTGACTGCTTTTGGGCAATATGGGTTCAGTCTTTCTAGTGTTAAATAAATTTAAACCTTAAGCCACTATTCCTAATTTAATGAATATGTTAACTGTTTAAAAATATTAAATTGAAAAAAAGCTGTAAATAATAATTAGAAATAAAATATTTCATTGTAAAAAAACAATGGAAATACACTAAATTAAACTCAGTGACGCGACAGCCCAAAGACGGCCAAAGTCTACTGCGCCCATCCCAGCTTTCTTGACCTTGGGCTTTGGGGTGCAGGAGCCGATGTTCCGATTGAGTGGTCAGCTGAACGCGAAACCTCTAGTGTTTTAATCCCCAAATATACTTGGTACTCATTTTACCGACCCACTAAAGGGATGAAAGACTGAGTTAATTTTGCCCGGTCCGAGGATCGAACCCTCAAATCTCGAATCTAATTTTAAATTCACGTGAATACGAATCATAACAGTGACTTTTAAATAACGTGTATACGAAATGGGATATTTGATATAAAATCGTTAAAATACGATGCACAAGGCACGGTCTTAAATCGTGTAAGTAGAAATCGCGATGTTTGGTTTTAAATCATGGAATGTAATTTTAAGCCGCGTTTGCATTGGTAGAAAAAAGTGTAAAAACGAATTTTTTTTCCCTCACAAATTCGTAAAAATCACACTTTTTCTTGAAGAGGTGGCTTTTTTTTTTTTTTTTAAATTTTTAGTAACTTAAAAACTTTTTCGCTATGATGACAAATTTAGGGATGGTGAAAGGTGTTCGTATATATTATACCACTCTGCTTCCAAATATATATATATATATTTTACTTTGCACTTATTTACAGTTAATTAGATCTAAGAGAAACAGTAATAGAAATTTCTTTAATATACCAAACCAATTATTGATAAAAAAAAACATTTATATGAATAAAAAAAATTTCACTCTACTTTTTTTTTTTTTTTTT
>NC_092206.1:91574121-91584877 GCF_043381705.1 Parasteatoda tepidariorum | reverse complement strand
CAAATCTTCTTATATTAGTTTCTAGCTACGATCCCTGAAAGACATCAGAATCGTAAAAAGTATGAAGTTCACTGATATAAGTAATTGCATGAAAATAGTTTGTGCAGTAAATCCATAAATCCTTCTTCTCGTAAATCACTAGTAAAAAAAAAATAAGATCATCAAGAATTTTTAAATAATTGTATGTCATAAGTAAATGATAAATTATAAGTAAATGATAAATTATAAGTAAATAATAAGTAAATCATTATCATCATAAATATTAATTAATAAATAAATGGCCATCATCATAAATCTTTTCTAATAAATAAATGGTCATCATCATAAATCTTTTCTAATAAATAAATGATCATCATCATAAATATTTTCTTATAAATAAATGGACATCATAAATTTTAGTCTCAGTTAGTGTTAAGTAAATAGTTGTTATAAATATTTATTAATAAATAAACATTTCCCTGCATTTCTTATACCCGATGTTGCTGTTCAAGGTTAAAGATAATTACCCTAAAGCCTACGCTGATATTGTTTTTGTTTTTTTTCAAGGTTAAGGACAGCTTCCCTATATTTAAGCATGAAATCCTTGATTCAATATTCCTTACTACTCTGATCTTTTTTAAGATCTAAGTTCATTGTTTTGTAAAACACTAATGTAGTTGTTTTTTATGGTACAGTTATACATTTAATACGGTATAAAGGTACTAAATACTATATACCGATAGTACAGTGCGCAAAAAAATAAAACTCTGAATAATTTTTGCTCTAATGATCGGATCTTCACGTTCTAGGACTCAATCAAACTTTGAAAAAGTCGTATATTTAAAATTTCATTTCACAAAAACTATTCGATCTATTTCGCTCAAATATTATAATTTGTCATGTAAAATTACATTCTTTAAAATGATGTAAAAGATAGTATACCTTACAATTCAAAATTGTTCGACTATTATTTGATCAAATAATGATAAATATATACTAAAAGTTACATTCTGCGTTGAATTATCTTTGGAAAAACGAATTTTATAAATTTATGTAAAAACTTTTCAATTCGTTGAAAAAGATCTCGAGATATTGTGAAATACGCAAGAAATAAAGTTAACATTAAAAGGTCATAATTTTGGGCAGTTCTTCTAACAAACTATTGGAACCAAATTGCCCGATTGCAGCTACCCCCTAGTATTTTGGTGGTCAGAAATCTTAATCCGTCAAAAAAAGGTATATTTATTCAGAGAAAGTACGTTTTTGCTTCTGATTTCATTATTCAAAATATCGTCTTTACTAATTAATTAGCATATTTGAGGTCACCCCATCAAATCATTAAGATCGAGTCCTAGAACGTGAAAATCCGATTATTAGATCAAAAGTTATTCAAAATGGTTAGTTTTTTTTTGCGCATTGTACGATGAATAATCATACATAATAAATATTCAGGACATTCATCAAAGTGAGTATGTAAATGTTTATACTTACCTGAGACAGACTAATTTCGATCTACAATAGCACATTAACACAATATTATAATGAGAATTTTCTAAATCACCTACGTTGAACAAAAAATTAAATTTATGTGTTTTGGTCCAATTATTTTTTACGATATATTTTCATATCCGTTTCTATGCTACCATAGCTTCTTGTTTAAAACGAATACTAATTATGCTTCACAAAACGAAATATTTTGATCTCTAAGACTTCTAAGTAGATTGGCCAAAAAATTCTTCTGGGGGAACTATTATTTAGAAGGGAGTTAATTATTATTTAGAAGGCTGCTGAACTTTTTGTTCTTTTGTTAAGTCTAAGTTTAAGGGTGGAAACAAACTTAATTAAAATAAAATCGCCGAACACCGAAGGCCACAAATTCACCTTTCAGAGAGAAGCCATAAGTTTCATTTTTTTCTACGTTGCCTTAACAACTTGTTAAAGGTTTTCTTTTTTAATTCATTAAAGAATAATATGAGTAATTAATCTTCTTTTTTTATTTTGCGGTTGTTTTACTCATTTCTAAAACAAAATGAGAATTAGCTTCGCGCTTAATTAGCTTTAATGATCAATATTTAAAAAAAAGCTAGATGGAGTGTATTTAATATTTAAGAGATAATTGTTAAATAGAAGAACGAGCTTTGAACCTTTTGTAACTCGGATTTAAAAAAAAAGAAGCTCTGTTGATTAAGTGATCTGTATAAAAAGTATGCGATTTTCGAAATTGGTCTAGTAGTTTTCTGATTTTTCCTGATTAAAATAATTTTCCTCAGTTCGTTTACCTGATTGATTCAATTTCTTTGGTTGACTTTTTTTCCTGATATTCCTGATTTTTGTGAATGTATAGAATGGTTCTACTATAGAATCGAGGGCTCCTTAGTTTGGCGACAAATTTCAACTGTACAATTTTGCTGGAACACCATTTCTGGTTACCATGATATTCGTTGTTTTCATTGACGTCACTCTCGGGTTACCGCAATTTTTGTTTGTCGTTATGTGATTGGTTCCTGGTTTATTTTCATATATAATATTAATGGGATACTTGCAAGTGACGTAGTGTAGGTATCTCGATCCTGGTGGGTTGTTGAAACGTGACATTTATTTACATCAGCAACTGTTTTTTCCATTCTATTTTGAGTAAGCCGAGCCCGTCAAGTATCAATTCTCTTAGGTAACACATTTTATATTCTTTCACAAAATTTTAATTATTTCACTATATATTTTTTACCTAACACGAATAATTGCTGGAAACTATGTAGAACATAAACAAACTAATTCTGCATCGAAGTTACGTGGCACACAAAACAAAAATATATCACGTTTACAATAAAATAAATAAACAAAGAAAATCTAAGTTAAGTAAAAGACGTAAACAGGAACGAATTATAATTCAGCAAATTCGATGTGCGATACGTTGTTGTATTTGATTAACCTGAAGTTAATCAATTAACATTCTAACTTAGGGGAAAAAACTTAGCTCAACTTTGTTAAGCCATTTTGCTTATAAACGATCAACTGACGCTGACGTTATAGGTCACATATGTGGGTATCTGTGATCTACTTTTTCTTGAAGTGCAAGTACCCAATTTAATTTCAAATTTTAACCTTTATTTTTATGTAATTAGTTGGTTGCTTGTAATAGTTGCTATATCGTTATTTCTCATCGCTTCAAGGAATGTCTGGGAAAATAAAAATTCATATTTTTTTTTGACCTGGGGAAAGAAAGTAAAAAAGCTACTATTGGCTGGCGAATGCTTGAAGGTTTGATTAATACTCATTATTGTTTACCAGTTTGTATTAATTGTATATGCGTTTGCTTGAACGAATGAATGGTAACGAATGGGTTTGTCGTGTGAAAGGTAAAAAAATGCTCATCGTTGTTAACAATCTCTGAGGAACCGACGCATAGAGGGAGAAATGATTATGTTTGATATTTTAATATTTTCGTATTTGTGGTTGTATGAAACCTGTACAAATCTTCTTATGAATGATCTCTGAGGAACCGACGCATGGAGAGTGAAATGATTATGATTGATATTTTAATATTATCGTATTTGTGGTTGTATGAAGCTTGTACAAATCTTCTTATGAATGATATCTGAGTAAACGACGCATGGAGAGTGAAATGATTATGATTGATATTTTAATATTTTCGTATTTTTGGTTGTATGAAGCTTGTACAAATCTTCTTATGAATGATCTCTGAGTAAACGACGCATGAAGAGTAAAATGATTATGATTGATATTTTAATATTTTCGCATTTGTGGTTGTATGAAGCTTGTACAAATCTTCTTATGAATGATCTCTGAGTAAACGACGCATGGAGAGTGAAATGATTACGATTGATATTTTAATATTTTCGTATTTGTGGCTGTATGAAACTTGTACAAATCTTCTTATGAATGATCTCTGAGTAAATGACGCATGGAGAGTGAAATGATTACGATTGATATTTTAATATTTTCGTATTTGTGGCTGTATGAAACTTGTACAAATCTTCTTATGAATGATCTCTGAGTAAATGACGCATGGAGAGTGAAATTATTATGATTGATATTTTAATATTTTCGCATTTGTGGTTGTATGAAGCTTGTACAAATCTTCTTATGAATGATCTCTGAGTAAACGACGCATGGAGAGTGAAATGATTATGATTGATAGTTTAATATTTTCGTATTTGTGGCTGTATCAAACCTGTACAAATCTTCTTATGAATGATTTCTGAGTAAACGACGCAAGGAGAGTGAAATGATTATGATTGATATTTTAATATAATCGTATTTGTGGTTGTATGAAGCTTGTACAAATCTTCTTATGTATGATATCTGAGTAAACGACGCATGGAGAGTGAAATGATTATGATTGATATTTTAATATTTTCGTATTTGTGGTTGTATGAAGCTTGTACAAATCTTCTTACGAATGATATATGAGTAAACGACGCATGAAGAGTAAAATGATTGTGATTGATATTTTAATATTTTCGCATTTGTGGTTGTATGAAGCTTGTTCAAATCTTCTTATGAATGATATCTGAGTAAACGACGCATGGAGAGTGAAATGATTATGATTGATAGTTTAATATTTTCGTATTTGTGGCTGTATGAAACCTGTACAAATCTTCTTATGAATGATTTCTGAGTAAACGACGCAAGGAGAGTGAAATGATTATGATTGATATTTTAATATAATCGTATTTGTGGTTGTATGAAGCTTGCACAAATCTTCTTATGAATGATATCTGAGTAAACGACACATGGAGAGTGAAATGATTATGATTGATATTTTAATATTTTCGTATTTGTGGTTGTATGAAGCTTGTACAAATCTTCTTTTGAATGATATCTGAGTAAACGACGCATGGAGAGTGAAATGATTATGATTGATATTTTAATATTTTCGTATTTGTGGTTGTATGAAGCTTGTACAAATCTTCTTATGAATGATCTCTGAGGAACCGACGCATGGAGTGGGAAATGATTATGATTGATATTTTAATATTTTCGTATTTGTGGTTGCATGAAGCTTGTACAAATCTTCTTATGAATGATCTCTGAGGAACCGACGCATGGAGAGTGAAATGATTATGACTGATATTTTAATATTTTCGAATTTGTGGTTGCATGAAGCTTGTACAAATCTTCCTATGAATGATCTCTGAGGAACCGACGCATGGAGAGTGAAATGATTATGTTTGATATTTTAATATTTTCGTATTTGTAGTTGTATGAAGCTTGAACAAATCTTCTTATGAATGATCTCTGAGGAACCGACGCTTGGAGAGTGAAATGATTATGATTGATATTTTAATATTTTCGTATTTGTGGTTGCATGAAGCTTGTACAAATCTTCTTATTAGTGAGGTGAATGTGAGATCAGGAAAAAACTGGGATTGAGTGACGCAATTATTGTAGAGAAGTGTGTATGTGGAATGACTGAAGATATTGTTGTAGAAATTGATAAAAGCGAATTCGGTAAGAGAAAATGTTGAGGGATGAATGGTAAATGGATATTTGATGTGTAGAAAGAGTGAGTGGTAAACGTTTTTTGTGGTCGTAAAAAATCGTGCGAAAGTTTTGAAAGAAGGGTGCCAGTTAAGGTGTTGACCACGTCGTCTGGCCAGGGTCAAAGTTATGTGGCATATCTAATGGCCGTTAAAAAAGACTCTCTAAAACTGAGGTTAGGGGCTTGGTCACGGTTGGGTGAAGTGATGTATGACAAATCATAGTATTCATATATGCCAGGGATTACCACCTGGTGGTCCGGGGGCCGTATCCGGCAATTGTCGTTGCGGACAATTTTCGTAAAAAATCTATACTGGCTTAAAATACTTTTCTTTCGTTTAAAAAAACCTACTTTCTTCGTTTCTGTGAAATTTAACATACCAACGGTGCAAAAAAAAATTTCTAAGGTAGAAATCCACTTCTTATTTTAATTTGTANATGAAACTTGTACAAATCTTCTTATGAATGATCTCTGAGTAAATGACGCATGGAGAGTGAAATGATTACGATTGATATTTTAATATTTTCGTATTTGTGGCTGTATGAAACTTGTACAAATCTTCTTATGAATGATCTCTGAGTAAATGACGCATGGAGAGTGAAATGATTACGATTGATATTTTAATATTTTCGTATTTGTGGCTGTATGAAACCTGTACAAATCTTCTTATGAATGATCTCTGAGACCACGTCGTCTGGCCAGGGTCAAAGTTATGTGGCATATCTAATGGCCGTTCAAAAAGACTCTCTAAAACTGGGGTTAGGGGCTTGATCACAGTTGGGCGAAGTGATGTATGACAAATCATAGTATTCATATATACCAGGGATTACCAACTGGCGGTCAGGGGGCCGTATCCGGCCCGCGAAGCCTCTTTCTGTGACCCACGAACTAAAATATATTAGTTGTCATTTTTTTGCGGACAATTTTAGTAAAAAATCTATATGGGATTAAAATACTTCTCTTCGTTTCTGTGAAATTTAACATACCAACGGTGCAAACAAATTTCTCAGGTAGAAATCTACTTCTTATTTTAATTTGTAATTCAGTACTTTTCTTTTGTACAGCCTGATAAAAGTCTGACAGTCATATTTAATGTTCCTTCAAACATAAAAGATTCCTATATAAAATTTTGATAAAGTTGCGGCCATGTAGTGCAGTATTAGGGTAAGTTTTTAAATATTACAAAAATTAGACCACAAACTCTTTTCATTTTCACAAAATTGTGGCTTTTCTCCGTATTGACGTTTTGCGCCATTTTCAAAATAAGAGTAGACAGCCCGGGCTTTAGATAGGCTAAACTTGACCTCACAATTATGAGTAACAGTTGAAAACTCACAGTAGTTATAGAATTATATTATTCGCCAAAAAGCATCGTTTCATATTACGACGAACCCTTCGAAAAACAGCCTTAATATCGCCAAAAACCTTCTTTTTTCTGGACCAACCTTCTTTCTAGAAAATTAGGTCGGTAAATTCAACTGGCCAAAATGTTATTCAAAGAACAGCTTTTACCAAATAACCAGATACGAAATAATAGCTTTAACAAATAACAGCTTTTGTGTTTATTAATTTCTTTTTTTGTTCAAAAAAGTACCCAAATAAGAACAATAATTAATCTAATGCAATTAAGGATTGTTAATTTTTCCATTTTGTTTATACACCATCTTGAGAAAAAAAAATTTGAAAACTAAACCATATTGCAGGCGAAAAATGATAAGAAAAGCCAAGAAAAAGTTTCTACCCAAGTGTTTCTCACCCTTTAACTTTGACTTTTAAGCGTTTGCGTTGATCCAGAAAATTTTAATTTTCTCAGTGCTCGCTTTAGAACAATGTCCAACAAAATCTGGCTTCAGGACCCATTATCTCTTCTTTTCATCTCATTATAGCTGTCCTTGTACCGAAGTTGTATTCGCTGTATCAATGCCAAAGTAGAAATTAGAATAAGTGTATGTGTGTAACAGTTTTGTCTTTGGATTATTTCCCCCCTTTTTTTTCTTTCTGCATCATTTGTCATTTGTTGGGGAAAAGAAAATATATATTGCGGGGGCTTACTGAACATATCTTCGCCTGAATTTATGAACGTTTTGACAAGGACAATCAAAAGTCATCACTTTAAAGCCAAATCTCCGCTTAATCTCTTCTTCTTTTTTTTTAAATTCTAAATGTGAGATATTTTAAGGAACTCTTCTTGAGTTTTATTTCTCAAAATATTGCCAAGTCAAAAATAATTGTGTTTCTGATTATCTCTTGGCGTTACGTAATTTAGTTCTATTCTGTAAGAAAGGGTTACTGAAGGTCGAGCAAAAATGTGTCAAAATAGCTCCGAAAGAAATAATAGTTGATTTTGAAAACCCCATGTATTCAAAATTGAAACAGCATATACTAATATATTGACCATAAGGAATAATCTCAAAAGTTATGTGAAAGGGGGAAATGTGTAAGAGAGATGTTCACTTGCTGTCGAATAATGGACCTCCGAACTTATACTGCGTTATCAAATTTTCAAAAAATCGTATTTTTAAAATTTGATTCCTTACAACGTTTATTGTCAATGTTTATTCAGAGAAAATACGTTTTTGAGACTTATTTCGTAATTTATCGTCTGCACTAATCAATTGGCATATTTTATTTTATCTTTTGACAATCGTTGAATAGCCGAATCAATTTTGGGTTTAAGTCTATGAATGTTCAACTCCGTATCCTTGTCATTTTAAGCCCAATCCAGAAGACAAGGGAACTTGGATCAAGTATTGGGAAAACTTTGCCTTCATGGAGGACTTTTTGTGATGGAACTAACCCGCGGAAAGGAAAACTACGAAAACCTCCCATGGTTAGTCTGACGGCAAAGGGACTCTAACCCATGATTCGTCTACCACTGAGGATATTTCACAACATCAGCACTGTGGTCGGTGCGAGCCGGGTGAGGAGCTCATATCGACCAGCCTTCGCTGGGATTCAAACCCGGTTCTCCTCATCGGAAGGTGAACGCTCCATACCCTGAGCCACCACGGCTGAAATTGGCGTATTTAAAATGAAGCTCTTAAACCATTAAGTCCTAGAACGTGAAATTCTTATCATTAGATAAAAAGTTATTCAGAATGCTCCTTTTTTTTGCGCACTGTATTCTAGGTATAAAAACAGCATTGTAGTGAATAAAGAGCAAAAGCATAAATTTACCTTATAACGGTCCTTTACCTTATAAAAATCATCAGTGTAGGAAATACCAGGTAAAGTGCTTGTATTGATATCAAATTAAACGACAGATGTCGCTGTTGTGAACAACTCTTCATTGAGAGCTATATTGTAAGCAACTCGATAAGTGAATTACTTCTCTTCTAACTGGCTGTATTTTTCGCATATACGATACTGGTAAATAATAAAATATAGTAAAAATAATGCTATTATTGATGTACATTTTTATTATATTTACCAAAAAACGTCGTTATAATTAAAGAATCTCCGAAAAACCTATTATTAATAAAAACAGAATAATAATACGACAGGCATTGTTTGGTATTTCTTACGCTGATGTTTTATAAGGTTAAAGAGCATTTCCCGATATACACTTGCCCTAGGTTTTATACGCAGATGTTTTTTCTAACTTATCTATATCAGAGGTTGTTAATATCAAATACATAAATGAAATATCAAAATTGGCATCACAGGCGCATGGCTGTAAGGTCACACGATTCATTTCTAAATTCCATCAATACATTTCTTTAAATTAGCATTCCATATCTATGTTTTTAGTTCGAAGTTAGGCTTAAGCAGAAAACAACGTTTAGCAGCTAGCTATAAGCAGCGTGCTTGTAGCTTTGTCTTTGTAGCGTGAACCACATCAACGCAAAGTAAAGATACGTAACATCTAAAATAAACGCGAACACGCACAGTTGCTTTCTTCTTACTTACGGGAGCGTAAGGAAGAACGTAAATTAACGAAACCTTCTCCCTTTTTTTTTCCCTTGAAAAAAATTAATAAAACAGTTTAAAAAAATATTTTTTATTGAATAATTATAGCGTTTTAAAAAGTACAATATATTTTTTTGCGAGAAACAAAAAATGTTTCGAAGCAATCACGTGATTTTGTTAGAGAAACAAACATGGAAGCCGACGCCGAATTTCTTAAAATTTATGAATATTAAGCTTTCTTATGATTTAAAATCCGGAGACAAGCGAGAACTGTCTGCGTAACTAATTAAAACAGTTTCGAAAAGATACTGTTCTTCGCCAAAGATAGTTTCGCTTTGAAAAATCTTACTTCAATCTATCTTAAAGAGTACAATCCTAAAAATAAACTTTTTAATATCCCTTTGTTTTTAATTGGACAGGAGAGAATCGTTTGGCACGACTTGTTAAGGAATACAAAAATAAAAATGAAGACGATAATGTGATCATACATTCTGTGCTCTGTGTTCATAAATTAAACCCGAAGACTCTATGAACCTTATTATAAGTTTCCCACGAGACCTAACAGTTTGCAGGAATCAGGAAATTCGACATTATTTATCCCATTTGTGCCTAGCTTTCTTTTAAAAGGACGATTTCTTTTTTTCATAACAGAAAAAGTGTTGAAAGAAGTATTTCGTTTATTACAGTTCATTTCGCAGAAACAAGATAGTTTCGTTTATCATTCTATCATATCATATCAATAACATTCATAAAGGAAAAACTAAAGCACAAATAAAGGTACAGAAATAGATATATGTAGTAAAGCAGCAGTTCTATCGACAAAAACATTCGCCAGTGTCTAAACAGTAAAATACAATCGAAAAGTGAGTTACTGTTCAGACACTGAGTTGGTGTTTAGACAGTGAGGAGGATTGTTGGTTTTAAAACTAAAGCTATAATATGTCCCTTCTTGTACCTTTATTTATGTTTTATTCAGGTTATTTTTTTGGTTTGCTCTACTTGCCAAAGTATACTATATACTTTCTTTGGATAAATATTTATATTTGAATCTGAAGACGACCCACAATGCTTTTTCTAAAAGCATCGTTCTTTTTCTTAAGGCTTAAGTTGCGGATAACGGAATAAATATCCACTCCTCATCGACCATTAGATCAAAAGTTATTCAGGATGGTCTGTATTTTTTTTTTGTGTGCATTGTTTACCCTTTTATGAGAACATCTTTATTATACAACTAAGAATACATGTACCGTTTTATAACAGTTTGAATCCGTTTCATTTTGGCAATGTTCAGCGAAATGAGATGTGAATGAGAACTTTCACCTTTTTGGATTCGAATTGTAAATATATATATATATATATATATAT
>NC_092206.1:91511994-91573984 GCF_043381705.1 Parasteatoda tepidariorum | reverse complement strand
TACAATACTATGTCTTTGATGATAAAATACTATGTCTTTGATGATAATATATTATGTCTTTGTGCTAGAACATTGTGTTCATTGGCGAGCGAGCGCAGCGAGCCATGGTTCACGGCGTGAACCACATAGGATTGCGTAGCAATTCTCAGGGGTTGGCGAGCGTTAGCGAGCAGGGGGTGGAGCCTCCTAGTATATATATAATATTTATATACACTTTTGTTTAATTTAAACCTTACTCGTAATAAAAAAAAGCATTTTAATTTTTATTATATCCTTTCCAATATTTGGCGGCACATTTTAAGAATTTGGCGGCACACGAAAGTGCCGCGGCACAGTGGTTGAGAATCACTGATGTAGACTAAAGCTGTTATAATATCCCTCCCTGTGCTACTTGGGTCATACATCCTCAAAGTGAGTATGAGAGCTCGTTTCGGTATTAACATGAAATAATACATGAGCTTTAGAGTTCCTCAACACCAAATTTAGATAGGTATTACACCACAGTTAATACGTTGGAAATTTCATAATTTACCTTATCTATTTTTTTTACTATTATTAGTATAGTTCACCTTCTATTTTCATATACGTGTTATTAAAAAAAAGTGACTTAAGTATTGTATGGATAAATCGAAAAGAAAAAATTCGAGAATAAAAATTATCAGCAAATTTTTAAAATGATCGCGAATTCCCAACGTCAAAGGTCTCCAGTTTCCAAAAAAGAAAGACATTCCACAAAAATTATCTACAATTTTTCTCCAGCAATGTATATCATTTTATCATATGATTTGATAATGGAATAGACTAAGCATTTAATTTCTCCAAAGTTTTTCTACGGAAGGCATACTTTTAATAATGAAAAAAAAACATACTAAATCTAGAAACGTTTTGCTATTTTCTCGCTACTATTTACACTTAGCCATTCAATCATTTCATTAAGTTGTTTTGTTTTGACCTCGTTGAGAGCTAAAAGCGCGAAATGAAACATCTGCTACATCTCAAAATAAGTCAGTATTCCTCACGGCATTCTCAAAATAACTATTTTTTCTGGAAACATAAAAATGCTTAAGATTTTTTAACGACCCTGCCTCAAATTACTTATAACTTAACAGAAACAATAAACTCATCATCTTGGTTAAGCTAAATATCTTCGTTGTTTTCTTACTGTCTTAAAATAATTTATTATGAAACGGTGAATCATTTGGAGAGCTAACAAATACAAAATAAACGAGACTGATTTTGTAAATTCTTACCGAGTTGGAGGACAAGGGCGAAATATATATATATATATTGATTAAAATAACGAGAGTTATTCGTTGACATAAAAATGACTAACAACTTTTACTATCACAAATTGTTTAACTTTTACTTTCACAAAAGGTACCCTGACATATAATCGAGTTAACATGTCTTATATACTAGTGAATTGGAATTGTATTTTTGTAGTGGTAGATACACTGCAGTACTCTCCCACCAGAATTTTATCTGTGATAGAATTTGATGAACGGATACCACTAATTGATTCATTGTTGTTTTGTAAGAAGTCGGGAGAGCTGCATTAAGATCACCGGACTTGGAGTTCTGAATGTGAGAGCTGTGTTAAGTTCAAGGTCGTCGTCGCTCCTGTTTTTCCTTTAGCAGTCAAGTGTATACAGGCTAACGTTGTGTGAGATAGAGACTGAGTAGCAACAGCTCGAAGAGGTGGCTAGTGTAGCAGTCACAAGTAGAAAGTCAACTGTTCAATGTGAACAATTTATCGAAGTGGGCGTGTTCAAATCATAGTGGGCGTTTCTGTCAAGTTATGCAAGTTCACATCGCGTCAGAAGGTCACCAATGTGGGGAAGATTATTAGACACTGCCAGCCTTCATCTATCAAAAGGTACCTAAAGATTGAATTATGTTAGCATGTCTTATATACTAGTGAATTGGAGTTGTATTTTTGTAGTGGTAGATACACTACAAGTATACTTTCATCAGTCGAACAAGATATCAGAGATAACAAAGCAAAGATGACGTAGCTCGACAAAGGTTTCGCCACACTAGTGAGATACATATACAGTTAAAGAGAAGCAATATTAAAATGACGGTATAGATAGTTAAAAAATAAGTGATTTTTAAATATTTGAAAGACATGGTTTGGCAGTAAGATCATTAACATTTTCTTTTTTCTTTCTAATGATCTGGAAAGTTTCCTAGAAATCTAGGTCAATGCATGAAATGCGTTTATGATTGATATTGAAAGGAGGAAACTCGAACCTGTTACCTTTAGTCCAGCAGTGTTTGCTAAGGAGGTTTGGCGTTATTTCTTGGTGTAGTTTTGATGTTCCTTTATGCGTAGTTCTGGTTTAAGTTTATAGACATTCCTCGTGTAGTTTTGATCTTCGTTGTGTAGTTTTGATGCACCTTTATGTGTAGTTTTGATTATTCGATTTTGTTGGCTTTAGACGATATTTGAGTGCTTTAACTCCACAGCCTTGGTCAAAATTATTTTTTAAAAAATTTCAAAAATTTTCGGCTCATTTTTTTTAATTATTAGTAAAAAATAATTAACATTTTAGTTAGAAAATTTCTGTGTTTTGCAGATTTTCCAACTAATATCTATTTACAATTTTCTTAGTTATAATTCCATACAAATTCAATCCATAAACATTTTGGTAAAATCTCAATATACGATCTACTTGTATAATAGACATTTAATTTGTTGAGTTATTTATTTATTTATTATAGTTTCTCTTTTAGTGTTATCACCCGGTAAACCCTACGCTGATAATTTTACAATATTAAGTTCTTCTATCCGGTATACATTTGCTCGGTGTACTCTACACTGATGTTTTGTTTAGCGTGCCACTGCCCGGTACACTAAACAATAATAGCTCCACCTATCAACCCATAAAGTAACTACACAGGTAGATCACATATTGGAATAATACCAGTTTGTTTTTTTTTGTTTTTGTTTTTTTAATTCGAAATATTTATAATAATAATATTTAATTTACTTAGTTTAAAATATATATCTAACATTTATATTATATACATTTGAATAAATTTTTCTTAAAAAATAAACAAAATGAAACGAAAAAATTCCTTTTATCAGTCCTCACGAGTCGCAGCTAACTAGTTTAAATGAATATTTTGACAATCGTCTTTTTTATTCTGAAATAAAAAATATATTATTCGTGCCAAAGTCCGTTTACTATGTATAGATGTTAGAAACTGAGTAGAATTTTTTATATATTCTTTATATTTATTTTTGATCTTCTGAACTATTTTAAGAAGGAACTTAAAAAGAAAGAAATGAGCAAACGATTTATCTCTCAAACAACAAAAGACAACGTTTGGAACTCATTACAATCGATAAGAGAATTTCAACTTTTGATAAGTGAAGGTTTGTATAGAATCGTTTGCTAACTTTACTTTAAAATAGAATTCTCTTTTATTCATCTTTTACAGAAATGGAAGTATATTGACCTCCAATCCCTTTGAGACACAATCGGAGAAATATATTCTGAAAAAAAAAATACTCATCTTTCCATTTTTGGATCGCAGCCAGCATCAAAACAATGCACTATTATTGTTGATATACGAGTTCGATTTTTTTTTCTACTCGAGGTCAAAATGTTTCTTCCTTTCTTAAAACGTATTCATTTAAATGAAGTTAAGAAAATGTTACATTACTTCACTGCACAGTAGGGAGACGAAAAGCGAACACTCTGGATAACTTTTGTTCTAATGTTTTGATTTTCACGTATTAGTACTTAATCTTAATGAATCGAAAGCCTGGTCTACATTATAGCAATTAAGTACTACAGACAATATTTTAAATTACGAAATCAGACATTAAGATGTACCTTAGTCCCTCAGTTAATAAATAAATAAAAATCCATATACATTTTCACTTTTAAATGTTTTTTTTTCTTTTTGATAACTTTATTTCTCACCTTAACTTAAAAGTTTACTCAGATCGTTTTCTTGTCTATCTAAAACGAAAAACGTTAAGCGCATATCATTCTAGAAAAATATGGTTGAATATTCGAAGGTTTTAAGAGTTATGACGAAAATGCTGACAAAAACTGTGCAGAAGTTTATTGTTTAGATCTTAAGAAAATATGTTTTTACCCCCATTATAGTGTACTTGAAAAAAGCAGCCTTCAAATTTTTTTAATTTTATTTATTATTTTCCTTTTTTTAATTTTGGGTTTGTTGATGTAGAAAATGATCGTAATTTCGATTGATGGTAATAAAATGAAGATAAATATTATGTATGCACAATGTAAAAGTTGTAACTGGTATTAGCATCATGTATTCTATACATGATGCTAATACCAGTTGCATGATGTTAGACCCATTAAGTCCTAATACATGATGTTAATACCAGTTAGTTGAAATTTGAGCCCTCTTGCTAGTCAGAAATAGTTAAAATTATGATTAATGATAAATTCTATTTGGTGATAAAATAGCGATATGAATTTTGCTGGTTTAGCGGTTAAGAAACGATTCAAACTTGTTATGTTATCCTGCACAGAGTTCTGGGTAAAATTTAAGCATTCTAACTGGTCAAAAAAAAATAATAAAATTTCAATTCATGAATAAATTCCCATTAATAATAAAGTGTTAAAAAATTTTCCTGGTGGCCATCAAAATCGATTAAAACTTATACGTCATCTTGTCCATAGTTCCACCTAAAATATCACGAAAATTTTTTTTTAAATCACGGTTTTTAGGTAGAGATTTAAGCGCTGTAGCTAGTTGGAAAAAATGTCGAAATTTCATTTGCAAGATTTCACTTTGATAAACACAAAAGCTAGTTATAAGAATGAAGTAATATTGCGAGGTATAATCCTATCTATATTATTTTTTTATAAGTATATGAAATTTTACAGCAATAGTTTAAAAATTTGAAGGTGAAATTTAACGCTTTGACTTTTTTTTATACTTTCTCTTTCATTATTAGAAAAACATGAACTACTTCTTTCAAAATATGTTATATTATTGAAAAAATCGTTTTGCTATATATAGTTGAATTGTATTTTTTTACTAATCTGTTTTGTCTGAGGAAATATAAAAATAACCCTTCCTTTTTGTATCGTCTGCATATTCAACCATTTTCATGGAAAAAAACAGTTCTAGAAAACGTTTTCTAGCAAAATACTTATTTCTTGTTATTTTAACTTCTTTCTTCAGTATGATTCAGAACGATGTTTCCGCTAATGAAGTCATTTTTTATTCCACGTGTTCTTTTTCGAGTGAAAAAAGACTTCTCTGGGAATAAAGGCGTTCCTGGAACAAATTTATACGGACATGGTTTTTATTTTCCCGGGAAAATTATGTTGTTTTCGTCTTGTATGCAACAGAATATGTTGTTTGCAAACAAATAAGTCCCAAACGATGCTTGAGTTCCATAAACTTTTTTTTTGTTTTATATTTCAGTGCATTCCTTTGTTCTTATAATATTCCATAATACATGATAACGATATTAAGGGAAAAATAGCGTGACTCGTGCATATTTTATGCATTATAATTATTATTCTCTTGAAATTTGCAATTTTTATTTCCCAATGGAAAAGTACAGAATTGGGATAGATAAAACGGTAGAATACTCCAGAGAAGTGGTTGGAATTTTTCAGTAAGGCTGAGTAAATAGTATTTATCTGGCATTTTTTCTACTTTTAGAAAACATAACTAGCTTCTGATGATATTGCAGAGATATCTTCAAGATTTCCAATGGTAACAACAATTTTATGTAATTGTTGCCTCGAAAGCTTAAAGGCTATTAATATGCACATGACTGATCTACCTACAGACTAACTAATGACATGCGTTGAAGTGCGAAATCAATTGTTTTGTGTTATTTACCTAGGCAATGTGCGCATGAAAGATTTCCGTATCGTTAAAGTTCTCATTCTATCAACTAATTTGTTAATTATTTGATTGTTTTGACTTGATTATTCAGATCAGTACTCGAAAAAACTACATTATTTTGGTAGTTCGCTTCAACTACTTTGTTACGAATTTAGTTAACCACAACTACTTTTTTAATGTAGTGACTACAAACTACTTTGGTAATGTAATAACTATTTCGCTACTTTAAAAAGACGAACTTTCATCAAATGATTAAGAAATATTTATTTATGTTTTCATGAGCCAGTTTGTTATTCCAAAACATTTTCTTTCGAATTCATTCATTTAATTTTCAACTTTTTATGCCTTTCTCGACAGCGAATATTTAATTTCAGGTAAACGAGATTATCAAAAACTTGAAATTATTTAATTGTTTAATGCTCTTTTATTTCCTCTATGAAATGAAGTACATCGAAAATATGTTTCCTTCCTTTGAAATAACATCCGTTTTTCCTCGAGTGTACATTCGCATGTGAAAGTGTGACCATTAAAGTGATAAATTACTTATTACAGTACAGAACCCGTTATCCGGAAATCAGAAAACAGGAAAACCGGAACGAAATTCGATAAATTTTCCTGCAGTTTTTTAAATAAAAATTTTTTTTCCTCATAAGATTTTAGGAATGTTCTTTCTTTTTTGAAAGATGTTTACCTTATCATCATTTTGGAAATAATCATTAGTGTATTACTTCATCGTTTTTTCTTCTTTTTAAGATTATTTCCAAATATTTTTTTTTAGTTGGGTTTAACAATAAAAAAACGGCTTTTTGTAGCGATTCAGAAAACCGGAAAAATCAGTTATCCGGAATAGCGATGGTCCCGATCATTCCGGATAATCGGTTCCCTAGTGTACTAGTAATGGTTAGCTTAAATATTAGTTATACGTGATTCTAAAATACGTAATTCCTGCGAACTCTCTGCTGCAGCCACAGGATAATTTTAATTGCATCGATGGACGGAGCCGTGAAGATTTTTACCCTTCAAATTCGAAAAATGAGTTTGGTTAGAGGAATGATGGGCAAACTACGGCACGCGGACCAACTGTGGCCCTGCGGAAAGTTTTATCCGACCAGCGGATAGAATTTTAACTTTCCGATCCGTGGCGAATATAAACAATATACATTATACATCCATTTTCTTGCCTACTTTCTTTAAAGCTATTTTTGTTTTACAAAACATAAATTGATGGAAATAGACTGCTTCAATTGGTGTCAGATTTCACCTGACTGCAACAACTGCTTCAGATTGTCACCTGAAACAGTTGTTTCTAAATATGCCAAAGTTTGAGTTTTGCAAATCATTACCAAAAGCCAGTTTCCAAAATTTAATATCTCATGACAGAAAATCAGTGCTATGTTTGCTTCATCTGCATATGTGAGTAAGTGTTTTCAACTATGAACCTTAGAAAAAATCATTTCAGAAGTAGGCTAACACACAAGCATTTCGCCTCGTTCCTTAAAATAAGCACATCTCACTTCGAACCTCAATGTAAGGAACTTTTAAAAATGAAATCGCAATTGCATTCATCTCATTAAATATTTAAATTAAAGCTTGTATATCGTTTTTCTCTTTTTTTTTATTTTAGAAGTTTTTACTCGACCCACCAAACTTTTTTCTCTCGGTTTTTTGCCCTCGACCAAAAAAGCTTCTCCATCCCTGGGTTAGAGCCTTGTTTCTTTACTAAACTAACGTTAAGAATAGTTGCCAGGAATCGCCACAAACTGCTATTTTATTGCATCGCACATTTCACTACGCTACTTTTTTTTAAAAAAAAAGTAGCACATTACATATTACGAAAAAAAGTAGCGACAATAGTAATTTCTCTACTTGTAATGCCCTACTTCCAACCACTACTTTAGATATTAAAAAATGAATGCGTTAATTTCCTTTAGTGCAATAATATTTTAAGCCGTTTTACTCTTTGCATTTTTTAAGGTGTTTGAAGATTGACTCTATCAACTAATGTGTTGATTGTTTGATCTTAGCAACTTGATTTTATATATAACGAAAAACAAGTAAATAAAACTAATTTAAGCGTACAGAAACATTCGTTGTTGTGGAAAAGATCTTATTTTCACTTCAGCAAGTACCTAGTAGGTAAAGTTAGATTTTCTAGTAATTTTCAGATTGCGTAGATAATTTGGGAAACGAAACAGCATTCTTGACACTTTAACAGACTATCCTAGTTAATCTACACATTAGTTAGATAATCTAAAACTTTATTTCTAAACTTCTTTGATAAAAGTAAATGCTCGCATTATTTTGAAATTTTTTTGCGCTGTTCGATTTGTCCAATTATTTACATGTATAGATGGGCTTACGTGCTCATTGAAAAAAACGACTCATAAATTCAAGATAGATAAGTAGAATAAGAAATAGCAAAATAACAGCACATGGGTGCAGTTGGATTTTCTTTGGCATTAGAACTTGCTACTACACGTTTCAGAATGTGCTATTGTACCATTTAATTGTGCGCAAAAATTTAAAAAAAAATTTAAATTATTAATATAAAAAATTAATCTTACCAGTTTTAGATGTAATGGAAATTTCGAGCTTTTAAATCAACTAATAAAATTTACTTTGAGTAATAATATCAATACTTTGATTTTTCCTCAGTATGATTTATTATTAGCTTTTAAACAAATTAAAAAAATTAATTTTAAAAATTGCATTCTTTTTATTTTTATTATGTTTCTAAAAACTATGTATCGAAACCCGAAATATATTTTTCAATTTTCTGAAGACAAATTAAACTCTCATTTCTAATATATGGGTCATTCTCACGAAAACTGTCATTTTTCAGTTCATAAAATCCCAAAAAAGTAAAGTGAATAAAAAGCTCTGAAACTTTTTATATTAATAGAAATATGTAATGGCATTATAAAGAAAGTATATATCCTATAAATTATACTTAATATTTAAATTAATTAATTTTTTAAATAATTAATTTATAATTAATTAATTTATAATAATTAATAATTAATTAATTAATTTAATAAATAAATTAATTAATTTAATAAATTAATTTATTAATTTTTTAATTTATTTTTCAAATTAATTAATAAGTAAATTAATTATTTTCACTATTTAAAAAGTGAGGGAATGACACTAATAGTGAGGGAATGATATTTTATTTTAATACATGTTTTTATCTAAGTTACATCTACCTAAAGTTTGAAAATGATAACATACTAAGTATATCTAATATTTATTATAATTTAGTCTTATATATTTAATAGTTTTTACAGGTTTGGGAAATAAAATTGGCTGGCACGATTGAACAAAAAAAAATTTGATAATATACTCATCTTGAATCATTCCCTCACTTCAGCGTCATTCCCTCACTTTATACACTAGTGAGGGAATGACGAATTCAATAAAATTTAAAAATAACAGTTAGGCCTAATTAATTTCTGAAGTCAATCACATACAATTATATTCATACAAGAAAGCAACATATAATTATCCACTTTCTCGATGAAGTTGTATTTTATTTTACTCTAAAAAATGACATGAGGGAATGACAAATGTAAAAAATTTTACCTGGTTTGATTCATTCAAATTTATTCCACAGCAAAGCTTCTTTAAGTTGAAGATGGAAACATACTGCAATTTTGTTCTATGATGCCAGTTGTTAACTTCTGAAGTTTTTATTAAAATATTTTTATTCTAAGAAGATTGCAGGTGATAAGAACATTGTTGTGAGGGAATGACGCGAAACACTGGGGACAAAGTTTAAAATAGTGCTGTGTTAATATTTTTTTCAGAAATTAAATTTAAAATTGATTTTCTGAATTCTATATTTCAGTATTCTGAAATAAAAAACACGAATTTGTAAAAAAAAAATTTTTATTTCAGAAACAATTTTTTTCTTTTTTTAAATCAGCAGTGGGGACAAGTGAGGGAATGACATATTGGTATATTTTAATTACCTAAAATAAATAAAAAATAAAAATTGATAATTTTATTTTTATTCTTTTGTTAGCTTGCATTCTGAAGGACACTTTCCCTGAATTTCTTTTTTTCGTAAGCTGTAAAACAAACATAAAATATACTGGGGACATGAAAATGACTGTTTTTGTGAGAATGACCCATATATGAATACATATATATGTCCTAAATTTCACGCTCTAATCTTTTATATTTTTTAAAATATGTTTTTTTTTTAAAGTTGCAAAAATGTTTTAAAAAATTGAAATGCAGATCAGCAATCAGCATTACTTGAGGTTCAATCGAATAAAAACATTTTTTTCTTCTTTTTTTTATCATTGAAAGAAAATTCGTACAATTATTTTTTAAATAATAAAAAAAAAAATTTATTAATTATGTTCTGGACCCCTTCATATATGACTAAAAAGCTGCGAATTTTTAGATTAAAGCAAGCGATATTTCAGCTAAACGTTAGTTATGTTCAGTTAGTTTATTTCTATTTAGTTCGTCAATTTATAAAAAAATAATGCATATAAAATAGGATACCTAACTACTTTGTGTCTATAGGGAAAATGCAAATCGCTAGATATCTTTATTATCTTCTAGTGAAAGAAAAAATAATTTTTTATTATGGATTAATTAGGTGATACGCGAGAAAATATTCTTATTAGAATTCCAAATAACTAATTACTTTTCACTCTTCCACGTAATTTAGCGCTGCCGACTTTTTCCGAAGTAATTCATTTCCGCAAGCGACAATTAAAAGTCTCAAATATTTGTCGTCCGACAAGAAATAAAATTTTGACACTTGCTTCTTAGTAGCGGGGAAAGAGGAAGGGGAGTAGAGGTGGGTAATGAATCCCAGGCAGAAGCTAATAACCTCGGGATAAGAGATATTTCTATGCTGGAATTAGAAAATACGCGGAATATATTAAATAAGTTATTCTTTTTTGTCTTAATGACATTCTTCACTTCACTTCACTTGTCCTGGAGAGAAATCGTTTTGATAAATTATTTATAACGTGGCGAATAATTTCATTTTGCAGTGGATAGCTTTGTAAATAATGTTATCGTCCATGTTTAAGCCGTCAAAACGTATAATAAAGAAAAATTATAAATGGTGTTTGTGTGCGATGATAATTAGATCAAGTCACTGACAAATTCTCTTTGAATATATGGGTGGATGTACTCTTGTAGTTGTTTTGGTAAACAATGCATAAAATACCAAAACGAGGCAAGCCCAAGGCTTGAGACAGAAAATACGAGGCCCCTACAGCAATTAGGCTCCACCTTTTTATCACTATAAAAACTAATTAAGAACTTTGTTATTATAAAACAGTTTTGGGTAAAAAATCGGAAGGTTTAAGTAAATTAACTACTTATATGATTTACTAATATTTCAATTAATTTAAACCTAAGATTTGTAGTGATTATAGTTTAATTTTTAGGCTTTTAATTTTATGTCGTTTGCACAGAAATAGATAAAAAAAATTATAATTTTATAAGAATTAAAAATTGTTAAATGAAAATTTTTAAAAATTTCCCCATTGAAAATTTGCCGCTTACAACACTGCTAAAAATAAATATTTTTGCAAAACTTCTCATTAAAAAGGCAGGTTCTCCATTGTGCGGAAAAATTAGTTTCAAGGTTACTTAATGTAATAGAGTATTTAGGTCTCTAATGGTAAAATTTCAATTTTTCAAAATATTAATTTTAAAAATTTAATTAAAGGAGTTTGAAACTTTCAACTTTCAAGATCTACACATAATGATAATTAACTGTTTTTGTATTTTAAATTTACAGATTACTACATTATGTTAATATTTTTTCTTACGAAAGTGTTTATAGTTATTTTAGAGTTCTAAAGTTGTTTAAAAAATTTCCCTTTAAAAACAATTGAAGCTTGATGAGAGAAACTGATTCCAGATTTGAAATCAGCGACGTGAGATATCCAAGATACCTTACAAATCTTACGCAACAGAAGAGAAATATTATTTCCCAGTCTTATTTATAACATTATAAATTTGGAGTACAAAAGTTTTTATAGTTAATGAAAATTTGTTGCAAGACTCTTTGATTAAACTAGGTTTTTCCGGTAAAATTTAGGATTTACCATATTTAGAGTTTTTACCATAGCATTATGCACAAGCTTAAAACGAATAAGATAAACTGAATTATAATTTTTAAAAAAGAACTGTTGCAAAAGTTGAAAGTGGATATGAAAATACTGATGGAATTTTTGGCACTTACTAATCATTCCTTAATATCCTTCTTATAATCATTCATGAAATGCAATAATCTTTCCCTTTTTCATATTTTTTTCATAATTAATTCAATATATTGTCTTAAAAAATATTTTTTAGAATTTTGCTATTTATTTTTTTTTTCTTGGCATTTTGTATAAATAATTTCATACAAATGTCCGAAATATGAAATAAATTTTGGGCCTTAGAGCAGAGTCAGGATTCCCGTGACTCTGCTGCGGAACCCTAGGGTTCCACTGAAACACTTTTAAGAACCAAAATAATTTTAATTAAAATAATTTTGGAATGAGATTTCTCCCATTTAACTTTGAACATCAACCTTATTCTAAATAAGTAAAAAAAATATTATAAAATACTAATGCCATTCTTTTTTTAACGACATATTTACGAAAAAAAATCGTGTCAAATATGGCAGTAGCAGCAAGAAAAGCTGCTGCACACAGGATGTGAGGCCTTTTTACCAACTTGAAAAGAATAAAAATACTTTTTAATTGAGTATACAAAAAATCACGAAAATATACAGGATTAAAATTAAGCAATTTTACAATTTAATTTTATCAATAGCTTTTATTACAACTTCAAAATTAATTTTTTAAAAAAAATTAGCATCTGACTAGCACTATTTTATTCCACCTATTTTCTTCCCTTGGTTTTTAGGGTATTTTAGACATAAACGCGTGAGGAAAAAAATGCTTTTTTTCGCCTATAAAAGTACAGTAAAGCATTTTCGCCCCTCTTTTATTTGTTGATTTTAGAATTGAATATGAGTAATGTTAAGAGTTGAAAGACAAAGTTTTATTTTCATCTGATTTTAGTTCCAAGTCAAAACACTGGACGAATCTTTTAAGTGGGCAATCAAGACAGCAAAAGACATAACTACTCAACGGAAAAGAAATATGGTTGTACCATCTATAAATACTAAGTAAACTTGAGAGGGGAGGTAAGACACAGAAAAGTGAAAATAAAGAACGTTTCCGCTGCCTTTTTTTTCCCCCGTTCTATTTTCTTTTTATTTTGGGTATCAAAGAAAGCCGGAACATCTTGAAGGGATGCCAGAGCTACAAAGAAAACAAAGAAGGGAGGGGGAGGGAGGGAGCACCGTCACAACCACCCGTTTTAAGACAATCACACGCGGCACTTTTCCAAATCTCCCAATTTTCCTCCCCATCCTACTCATCATGCTTTTCCAGTATTCTAAGAAAACGATCATTATTACAGATTTGAAGAGGTTTGTCTTGCTGCTTTAATAATGCCATTTATTTTTCGTTCTATTTTTAAACAAAGCATTTTGTTCGAAAAGAAAACGATATCAACTGAGTATTTATCTCCTCTGCATCCCGTTATCTTAATGTGCTCGTAAAATAAATTCTTATATCGTTTATTGAATTTTCGTGAAGACCCTTTAGAACCAAGCTGTATTCCATGTTTGGATATTTTTGGCATCTAGTGTTTAACAAAAAGATGTAAGTTACGGTCGATCAGTAATGCAATAATGCCCCCCTTCTTAACCAGAAATTGAATTCGAGGTAGAGTTGGATGCTGCTGATTCGAATCGCTAAATTGAATTGATTCGGTGATTCGAATCGCACCCTTGCAACTGATTCGAATCGCCACCTTTCAACTGATTCGAATCAGTGAGTGATTCTAATTAGTAAGTGATTCTAATCAGTCAGTGATTCGAATAAAATCTGATTCGAATCATTCTGATGATTCGTTTTGCCCAACTCTAATTCGAAGACAGAATGAAAAAAACGTTAGCTAAGAGACTTTTCTTCTAAAAATAATGCAATTATTTTCCTCGGTGCAACTAATGTATATTTTCTTTATTACCTACATTTTTTTTTCTATTTCTTCCTCAGAATTGCATTCCATGCAACCCTGTTCTTGTCTAAAGCCTTCCTCTTTGCTATTCTGTTAGTTTAACGGGCTTTTTCCAGACAGTCTTTTTAGTCTTCCTCTTTTTAGGGTACCAGAGCGTTTGGTCAAGAAAATCTTAATGGCTCGACCGTCATCCAATTTTATTAGGTGTCCTGCCCATTTAAACCTTTCTATAGTAATAAATTTAACGATTTGTGGATCTTAAAATAGTTTAAAGATTTCCGAATTTGTTCTTCGTTTAATTGTCACACTTCTTTCCTTCAAAAAAAATTCTCAATAGCTTTCTTTCAAATCTAGGATGCGTCCTTTTATCTCTCGCTTTGTTTTAAGCAAAATTTGTCGCATTAGGCATTAAAATATCTAGTTTCTCTGTTTTATCAGTAATAGTACAATAATAGTACAACGAAAGTAATTATAAAAATTAAATAAAACATATTACATTAAAGGTAAAAATATGCATTTTTTTTTCTCTCAGCATTAATATAACTTTTAATTCAAAAATAATTTTAAAAAATTGAAATTAATTAGATTGTATCATGCATCAAAATAACTAGTTTTTCTAAAAAACAATTTTTGTTTCTAAATTCCAAAATAGTATTAAAAATCAAATCAAATATATTGTACAGTAACTTAAATTATTTAGTTTTTTTGTAACCTTAACAGAAGTCTAACTTAGTTTTTAAATGGAAATATAGATTTAAAGATAAAATTAAATATTATACATTAAAATATCAAATTATACACTAAAATATTTAGTTTTTTGTTCTTTTACCAAAGCAATAGTGTAACTTTCTTTTTAAATTAAAAAAATAATTGTAAAGATCAAGTTGGGTGATGAGCGCAACTAAAGAATTTTCATAATTTCTTTTGCAGTTTTACACCTTTATGATACCACCAATAAATTTTACCCATACGTTTCACCAATACATTTCTTACACTACTTTGTTTTATGATTTGCATAAATAATAACTAGTAAACATTAACAACTAGTAAAGTATTGATAGAATTTTTGGCCACTAACTTAATGACTTAAGGGCGTAGCCTTTTAAATATACTTATTAAGTGCAGAGAATATTTTGAGTTACTATTTGATGAATTGGAGATGAATTCAACTTACTGACCATCAATCCATAGGAAGCTGCGATGGCTCAGGGGATAGAGCGTTCGCCTTTCAATGAGGGGAACCGAGTTCGATCCCGGCGATGGTTGGTCGATACGAATTCCGCATCCGGCTGACGTGACACACCACAGTGCTGACGTGAAATATCCTCAGTGGTAGACGGATCATGGGTTAGAGTCCCCTTGCGGTCAGGCTAATCGTGGGAGGTTCTCGTTTTCTTCCTCTCCATGTAACGCAAATGCGGATTAGTTCCATCAGAAAGTCCTTCACGAAGGAGAATTTCTCCCAATACTTGATCCAGGAGCTCCCTTGTCTTCTGGATTGGGTTCAAAATGTCAAGGCTACGGAGTTGAACATTAGTAGTCGTAAACCCAAAATCGGTTCGGCAATTCAAAGACGNTATATATATATATATCGGAAACTATTTGACTAATTCTGATCAAATTTCGGATTTTGTCATTTAAAATTACGTACTACAAAATGATATAAAGATTTTTGCTTTTGATCATACAAAATTTTTCGTTATTTTTAAAATAAATTTAGAAAATAATAAATTATATTAAAAAGATTACTTGTAGTAAAAATTATCTCTAGATAAGTGAGTTTTTGTGGAAAAATGTTTTGATTATTCTCTATGTTATTGGCATAGTTAACTTTGCACTCCATTGAAAAAAAGTATCTCTTTTCCTCTATATGGCGTACTGAATTAAAATAACTGTTGTATCCCGACTTACAGTCACTTTAGAGCCGTAGTGACTCAGAATGAGCCCTCACTTTCAAATAAGATGACTCAGGTTCGAATCCTAGCAACGGCTGGTTAAATCGCATTGTGCTCGCACCGACTACAGTACCGGCGTAAAATATCCTCAGTGGTAAACGGATTATTGATGGGTTAGAATCAGCTGTCGGATGAACCGTGGGAGGTTTTCATTGTTTTCCTCTCCATCTAACGCAAATGCAGGTCAGTTCCCTCAAAAAAGTCCTCCGTGAAAGCTAGTTTGTCCCAATGTTTGATCTAGGATTTTCCTTGTCTTCTGAGTTACGTTCAAAATTACAACGTTGCGAAATTGAACATTGATAGTCATACACTCAAGAATGTGTTCAATACTGGTTTTAAAATAAAATTCATCATTTTAAGTAAAATTTTTAACAGGAAACATCAGGGATTAATTCTCCAAACATCTGTTCCACAAAGAAAATAAGTAGAAACTCCAATAATTCAGCAACTCTTTCTTCATTGACGGGAGATATGTTATAATAAAACTTTTGTTAACTTATAAAGGCATTTTATCAACAAAAAATAAAAACTTTTGTCCTATAACTTAACATATTTGACTATATTTTTAGCAACCTTTGTTTATCGAAAGTAGATTCCGTATTTTCTTAACACCTTTATTCTTAGTTGATTAAGTGTAAAATCAAATTTTTACAGCTTTTTCTGATGAAAAACATTTATTGTGAAACTTATAAATGCAATAAAAAAATCTTATTCCTACTTTCAGCTAAAGTTATATTAGTAATACATATGTTACTGTGAATGACCGAAATTGGTTGTTGTTGCCTTTACTACACATTTGTTTCAGAGAATACATTTAGAGTACATACACATAAAGAGAGAATACGTACACATACATTGTTTACATTTGCCCGGTATACCCAACACTGATGTTTTTCTAAGGTTCAGTGCCACTGTCTAATATGCATTTGCTCGGTATGCCCTACATCACTGTTTTTTTTTTAAAGTCAAGTGCCACTGCCCAGTACGCATTTAAAGGTACTCCGAACACTGATGTTTCTCCTAATCTATCTTCAGCAGATATTAAAATATCGAATAAATATAATAACATCAATGAATAGATTAATATCAAATCGGATATACCAAATATTTTGAACATTCACCAAAGTGACTATGTGATTGTTGACATTCACCGGTGAAAGTCGACATTCTTTTGATTTTGGCCATTCGCGGTAGCACATATAAATTACCTTTTAAGTATAGAAATCAGTTTTTTGCAGATTATCTGTGTGTAGATTAGCTAGGCTGAACCGTCAAAGTGCCAACCATTGTTTCAATCCTCAAATTACCTAAGTAATCAGCAAACTACCTAGATAATCTGTACACTACCTACCAAGCGCTTGTAAAAGTGAAAATAAGTTAAATGGATATAACGTTATTCATTTGTTCCTTCGCTAATCTAAAAAATCAGGATACTTCATCCAAACAATCTGCACTTTAGTTGATAGAATCAATCACTTAAAAAATGTTATACCAGAAATCAAACAGTTCAAAAAGTTATTTCAATTATGAAAATTTGTATAGTGTTGGATAACTAAGGAATCAAGTCAAAACAATCAACAAATCGTTTGATAGAATGATAGCAACAAACTTTTGAACTTTACGGAAATCGAAGCTTTTAATATGCACATTATCTAGGTAAAATTCGAAAAGACACATGATCTATAATTTAACGGAGTAAATCAGATAACTTATAGATTATTTAAATAGTGTGCTTATTAAAAGCTCTAGAGGTAACATATATCCAAGTTTCTTATTAATCGGTTAAATATTAAAGAAGAAATCGCGTCTTAGCGTATTAAAGAGGACAATTTAGAAAAACGCCGTTAAAATATAAGCCCGTGGAAGCTTATATTTTTTCATACACTCATCAATGCAAAAAGTGTTCTATCTTTCTTACTTGAATTCTAACTCATACTTTACAGACAGTGTTCTAGAATGATAGAATGTCAAAAAGTAATGTCGTTCTGGTGCATTTGATATTTGTCATCAAAATTTTTATTTTTAATCAATCATGTATTCAACCTCGTTAGCAACAACCTTTCAATGCCAGATTGAAAGAAACTGAATTGGTTTTTAACACTAACGAATATTTAATGCGCCGAAACGACATTTCTTTCCGGTCCTCGTAATATTTCGCATTTTTCTCTCCATATATACAAATAGAGAGAGAAATATATATATATATATATATATATATATATATATATATGTNATTTCGGACGAATAATGGAAGAATCGTCTGCCGAAGACAAAACTTAATTCGTTTACATCCATCTTTCTTGTTTTCTGCCCTGGGAAGGGTTTATTCGATTAACAAAACAATAATGAAGATAAACAAATTTGTGAAGGGTCCAATTAAAAGAAAAATCATTTTGTGAAGGGTCCGTTTTTAAGTTAAAATATTTTGTGAAGGGTCCGTTTTTATGAAAAGATATTTTGTGAAGGGTCCGTTAACGGACCCAAATTTGCTCTAAACAGACCGCTGTATATATATATATATATATAATTAACTGTGAATTTTTTTGACTTAAAATAAAAAAGAAACATATTGTTTATGAAATCACTTTTTATTCTCAGGCACGGGATCGTTTGGACGAGTCGTCTTGTGTCGACGTAAAAAGAACAATAAATATTTTGCCATGAAGATATTAGAAATAGCTGATGTCATCCAATTAAAGCAGTCAGAACACGTCAAAAATGAAAAATCCCTTCTAGTCCAAGTACAGCATCCTTTTATCATAGAACTGTAAGTCATTGTGTATTTTTATATATCTTTTCATCAATTTTATCAATCAATTATTCATCAAAAATTTATCAGAAGAATAGAACAGGGAGTGTTTTAGATAGAATAATGAGTAAAGCAAACTTATGAATATAAAGAGAAAGTGACGCAGATACTGTTTCAGATATAAAGTATATAGGAGTGGAAAATATTTTGGTTTAAGACTGAGTGGAACAGAGAAATGATTAAGTTTTAGGAAAAATAACGAAATAGTATTTAGAGATAAAGTTTAGTAGAACAGAAAGCGTTTCAGATATAAAAGAAAGTGGAGCAGATTGTGTTTTAGGAGAGCAAGACAGAGAGAGTATTTAGATATAAAGATGTGTGGAACAGAGAATGTTTTAGATATAAAAGAAAGTGGAGCAACTATTGTTTTAGTAGACTTTGTTTTAGGAGAGTTAGGCTAAATGTTATAAGAGAATTAAGCAGAAATTATTACGGTATAAAGACGAGTGGAACAGGGAGTATGTTAGATATAAAAGAAAACCATGCAGAGTGTGATTTAAGAGAGTTTTGATAGAGAGTATTTAGTTATAAATGAGATGAGTGGAACAGAGAGTGTTTAAGATATAAAAGAAAGTGGAGCAAAAGTTAGGCAGAAAATATTTAGATGTTAGTAGAACAGAAAGTATTATTTAGTATAAAAGAAAATGAAGCAGACAGGTTTTAGGAGAGTTAGACAGGAATTGTTTTAGATATAAAGTGACAAGTACAAGTTACGTAGCACAGAATACTTAAGCATTTCTATCTAAACAACTATCTGCCCCATTTGGGTAAATTATGTGATAATTTTCTGTTCTTTTTTTTCCAGTTTATGGACGCACCATGATGAAACGTGCCTCTACATGCTGTTCGAATACGCTTGCGGTGGTGAACTTTTCACTTACCTGAGAAATGCTGGTCGTTTCTCTTGCACAACCTCAATGTTCTACGCAGCAGAAATAGTTCTCGCTCTAGACTATCTGCACAAGCTCTGCATCGCATACAGGGATCTCAAACCTGAAAACTTACTCCTGGATCGTGACGGACATTTAAAAATAACGGATTTCGGGTTTGCCAAGCGGCTCACCGATAAGTAAGCCTTTCTCAGAATGACAATAAAATTTAGTTCAGTAGTTATTTTGAAAGTTTTTTTTCGAGTATCAAACGTGTTTAATAACGTAATGAATGTTTTGCCGGTACTTTTCCTTTTCGTAAGCACAAGTAAATTGAGCTTTTTTTTTAAATCGTTGCCACCTGAAATAAAGAAGACAATTTTAAAAAAGAACAGTTAAATTTACTTGTGCTTGGTGACTTTGCAATGGTATATCACCTGCATTGACTTCATCACCTGCACCGGCGAAATGGAAAAGAACCGTTTTGCCCATCTGTTCAAAATGTCCTAACAATATTTTTGATATTGTCTAATCAAGCTGTGGTGGTTCAGGGGCTATAGCCCTCACCTCCCAAAGAGGGGACCCGAGTTTGAATCTCAATAATAACTGGTCGACAGAAATTCTGCACCCGCATCGCACCGAGCTGACATAGTATATACTCCGTGGTAGACGGATCATGGGTCAAAATCTCCTTCCCATCAGGCTAACGTGGGAGGTTTTCTTGGCTTGGTTTTTCTCTCTATGTAGATCAATGGAGAGTTAGTTCCATCAAAAAGTCTTCCATGAAGGCAAATTTCACCCAATACTTGATCCAAGAGTTCACTTTTTACTTGGATTATGCTAAAAATTACAAGGATACTGAATTAATCATTGACAGTCGTAAACTCAAAATTAGGTTGGCTGCTCAACGACAGTTATAAAATTGAAATATAATACAAAAAGTTTTCAATATTTGCACTAAAAGTCATTTGCATGGTACAAATAATGAAATAATAGCATATAAAAGAGCTAAAAAATTGTTTTTGCATTCTGCTTTCTTATATTTATTCATATTAGCAAAATTGTTAAATTATGCTCACGTGAATAAACATATGAATATTAAATTTATAAAATAATAGCATATAGATTAATAACATAATCGTTGAATTAATCTCATAACTATCCACGTTGTTCAGTGAATGACTGACCGTTTTCAAAACTAAAATTCTCAGAAACAAAGGGTGGTGAAATGTATGTTTATTGTGAAAGCTTTAAAACTTTTATGGAGAAATTGTGAAATTAAGTCACGAAGATTGCCGAAAGATGGTGCTGCAAACCATCTATGATCTGAGTGATCAGTTCTAGCTTAAAACGTGAAAGGAGTTGGTCGTATAGGATTAGGAGGTTTAAGCCATATACATAAACAAAGTTTATTTTTGGTGATGAAATATTACAGTTTTACTGCATTTGTATTGTATTAGAGAATTGTGTGCAGCATACCTTGCTATGTGTTAGCAACTTTTGTATCTGAATACCAAAATTTCTGTCAAAAGGTTTTACAGCTTTCACAACAGATACACGCCATTCACTAGACTCCCTGTTGTTGTTACTTATGCTACTTGCCATTTAACAAGCCTGCTATGGGAACCCAAGCCTAGTAGTTGCAAAAAAAAATATAGCGAAGTAGGTAGCGAAAATATAGCGAAGTAGGTATAACATTATGAAAATTTAAGAGCACAAAAACGTCGCTGTCATTTCAGCTAAAATTTTATTTTCACTTTAACGAGTGACTAGCAGCGTCCAGGTGTTTAATCTGACATTACGTTAAAGTGAAAATAAAGTGAGTTTCCACTCTCTTTTGACTTTTACGTTATGTCTGATTATGTAGGTAGTTTGCAGATTCCATTGGTAATTCGAGAAATGAAATGATTTTATGGCACTTTAACGCATAACCTTAGTTAAGCTTCACATTAGCTCAATAATCTGTAGAATAATTTATTTCCACACTTTACTGATATAAGTCCAGATAAGGCGAATTGTCCAATCCCAATAGTCCAGATAAGGACTATTGGGATTCGAATTATTGGGGGCCTACTTCACATGTTCTTCAATTTTTTTTTCTTTTTCAGGACGTGGACCCTGTGCGGCACTCCTGAGTACTTGGCTCCAGAAATTATTCAGAGCAAAGGGCATAACAAAGCAGTGGATTGGTGGGCTCTGGGTATTCTTATTTACGAAATGCTCTCCGGGTAATAATAAAGATTCACGCTAATTACCATTTCTAATGAATGATAATTGTTTAAATTAACTGCTTCTCATTTTAATTTCAGGTTCCCTCCATTTTTCGATACCAATCCATTTGCAATTTATGAGAAGATATTGGCTGGGAAAATAGATTGGCCCAAACATATTGATCCTATTGCCAAGTAAGCTCAAGAATCGATTTCGTTAGAAAGTTCCTTTAAAAGAAAATTGCATAATTTCAATTTAATTTCGAAGTTTTAGAATCTTTCATTTTTATGTCAATAAAAGCAGTTAAACAGAAGAAAATATACCAAACATTTTTTAAAAACTCATTAATGTACAGTGAAAAATAATTCTTACATAGATACGCCTTGCAAACTTGCAAAAAACTGATTTTATTTATTCTCTACTTTCACCACAAAAAAAAAATATATATATATATATATATATATATAGAATGTCTCATACAATTCTTTATATGTTGATTCATAGATAAAAATAGATTTATAGTAGATTTTCTTACTAATTTTAATATGTAGAAATCGTTCTTTCCCCAGGAGCCATTAAAACTCAAGACTCCAATTAAAAATTTATTTTCTAAAGATGATGGATAATAATTCTTCGAAATATGCTCATTAAAGAAATCCCAAAAATTCCCCATAGTCTGCATAGCATCATCTGTCAAAACGGATCAAAGATGGTTAAATTTTCCCTTTTGGATGACGTTTCATTACGTTAACGATTAAAAGTTTTATACAAAATTTGTGTAATTTATTTACCTAAGTTGCTTACAGATGGCACTGCACACTATAAAAAGTTCTTAAAATGAATACAGGTGCCATAGGACTGTAGTTTAATTTACAATTTTCACAATAAGCATGCTGTTTGTTTCATTCCTCTATCAATTCCAAAATTTTTAATTTAGCCACTCCTCCTCTGGGCACCCTGTATGTTCCTTGTATTAGTTATTTATTCTGATAATAAATCTGTTCGGATATATAGGATATCCAGCGAAGAATTGGATGATTTGAAAATTAAAATTACCGTAAACAAAAGGTGATAGAGGAATAAAGCAAACGGTATGTTTATTTTAAAAGCTGTAAAAATTCCATACAGAAATTTCGGCGTTTAGTAACAAACAAAAAAAATACTAACTGATGGCGCTGCAAGCCATGGATGACCAGAGCTATTAGTTTTATCGTTAAAACATGAAAAGAGATTGTCGTAACGGATTAGGAGGTTTAAATCAGGTATTCTATTGAGCAATCTAGTACTGGAACATCACAGGTTGAATTACAGTCCTACGATATATGTATTCTTTTTAAGAACTTTGTACGCAATACAGCGCCACCTTTTGGCTACTTTTTCATAATTTCTGTGTAGAAGTTTTACAACTTTCACAATAAACAACATATTATTTGTTTCAATCCACTGTCCTTCTTTGTATTCGAGTTTTTTTTAATTTTAAAATCAATAAGTCATCCACTGGATACCCTACCCGTAACTGTTTCTTTTTCATTCAAAATCCCTAATTTATTTTATGACTATTTTTTTTAATATGAACATTAAAAAAAATGACGAAGAGGTAAAAACATTTTCATTCTTGTCCTATCTTTAGGCTAAAAAAAATCCATAAATCATCAAAAGCAGCTAAAATGAGATCGTAAAAGACGTTTAATTTTCCATAAGTTTTCTTCTGATAATGCATTTAGAGTTAATCCATTTGTTTTCATTTCTTGAATCTTAATTTTAGATTTTCTTTTCTCCTTTCATTTTTTTTTAGAGATTTAATAAAGAAACTGCTCGTTCCTGATAGAGCGAAGAGGTTAGGAAACATGAAAGTAAGAGTTTTTTCTCTTCTCTTTTAGCCATTTCTTAATTAACTATTCAACGTCGCTTACGAAGAAAAAAAAAGTTACTACTGTACACTCTGAATTATAACGTTTGCTTAATGAAATAGAAGTTTTGTGCCAACTTTGTTTATCTAGCATTCAAAGAAAAAAGAAATATGTTCCGCTTAGTTAAATGTAACTGTAACTTTTTCTATTTATTTTGAATGCTTGTTCTAAGAATTATAAATTTTTCTTCCGTTGGGGAGATGTAAACTACTCGAAATAATAAACAAATCTCAAGATATAGTGTGTATGTTTATGTATCGCTTGGTTGGTTGGTAATGATGAGATATCTCAAATATTGAAAGATGTTTTATAAGAGTGAACCGAATATTCGGTTACTATTCGATATTCGGCCACCTACGCGGAATGACGGCCTAGTCGAATAATTTCTTTATTTTCTAGATATTGAAAGAATGCATTAAAAATTTTTTATTGTGGACTTTTGATTATTGTTCTGCTACATTTTTAGTACTTTTAACCTTCTTTCTTTTCAAATTAAAATTTACTTTGTGTTTTTTTGAAAAATTGAAATAGTCCATAAAAAAACTAATACAATACATAAATATTTATTTATTTTTATTTTTTTCAATTGCTTATTTTCATTAGTAATTTTGTTATTTTTTGTATGAAATATAGCATAATTATATTAAAATATCAGTGGTTCATTTATATTACTTATTTTATCATAGTTTTATACGTGAAGTATTTCACCACAAAGCTCATGACTATTTTAAATTGCTAAAACTTTACAAACGTTAAAAAGAGGCAAAAAAAAAAAATTTCAACTTAAAAATCCAATGTTTTTTTTTAAAAAGAACAACTCGGTGTCTATATATAATAAAATAGTTATTATTAAGTAGGTCTAATAGTTAGGTGACCAAATATTCGACACCTGGCTAAAATCTCATTTTGGAGATTTTGGTCGCATGTTTTATAAATGTTCGTTAAATTTAAAGAAAATTTTTCTACTGCCGTACAGTTTTACCTCCTGCAACCCCTAAATAATGGGAGAAATGCATTTTCTTATGCTGCATAGTAAACTCATAAATGCTATAAAATTAATTAAACTTTATAAACCTTTTTAGTTATTATTATTTCAAACAGAAAATTATGCATTTTAATTTTTAGCACTTTGCCTATTTTAGAATAATTTTATAGTGCATAACTTCACATTTAAGTCATAAACCAAAATCCCTTAGTCTTAAATAATAAGATTATTTGAGTCTAGTGGTCATAAAACAGACCAAGAGGTAACTTGAATCGAATTTCTCATAATGTTTCGTTTCCATGAAAAAATCCGACCAACAAGGGGAAATCCAAATATATTTTTACGTAGACAATCGCTTTATAACAGCGTACAAATGGAAAAAAAGTACTAAATTATTCCTTTTTTACGTAAAATAGTTGCATCTGAATGTTGTTTAATATATTGGATTCTGGGTCTCAAATTTACACAGAATACTATTAAGCAATAGAAACTCAGTTATTGTGTATAATTTTGGTATTCTTCTTAAAAAGGTAAACAATGGGATAAAAAAATTTGAAAGTAGAAGTATCAGAAAATGCCTGCGTTTCATATTATGAAGTATCGGAAGTACATAAAACAAAATATGAATAGTTCTGACGGTATTTGATATGACGAGGTTAAAATCTATGGTTTCCTAGGAAACCTGGTTGAAGTCTGCATTGGTTACTAACACTCCCTAAAAGTTTGAATATCAAGAAATCATGCCTTCGCACCCTATAAAATCTGCAGAATATTCAAATAAGAAAAGGTTTAGTCTTTGGAAAAGTTCAGCTTGGTATCCTTCCTTTCTAAAAAACTAAATCCATTGTTATAACTTTTTTTTTCTTCTTGTTATTCAGTGATTATTAAAAATTATGTTTTTTTAAAATGTGCTTCATTATTCGTTTAAAAAAAACTAAATTAGAAGTCTAATAAAAAATATAACACAGTTATGAAAAAATAATTTTTATTATTTGCAAAGAGAATATTTTCATTAAGCAAAAGTTGGTTTTTGAGTACAAAATTACATGTCAGTAAAATTTTTAAAAAAATACTTATTTCGTTTAATTTTATTTAACAAAACTGAAAATTTTGTAAAAACCTATTTTACATTTCTGGTTGGCAGGGCGCTGGACTCGCGTTCGTGAGAACGGGAGTTAAAACCCAGCTGGCCGGAGACTCCGTGTGTAGTAAATGCTGGCTGGTGCACGCTAAATCTGTCCGGTCACAAAGTCCTCCATTTTCCCATAGCAAATTATACTTCCGGAGGTACTGAATTGGAGATAGATCATTCTCTGGTTCAGGTCAAAATTACGATTTGTGGATGAATGTGTGAATGGGTCCGCGCTATAAATGTGACGTATGGGTACAGTAGAAGTCAAATTCTTGACCATAGATGGAGCCACTGGCAAATAAGAACAATCGTATTCTTTGCCTTAATGGCCTATGACAATAACAACAATATTTCACCCTTATTGAATCTATTTCAAAAATTTTGTTTTATATAATGCCAATTCACATTTGCCTTCTGATTGCAGTAAAAAATTAATGGCGGAAGAATACTATACATTTACTTGCAAAGATAAAAATGAAGTAATAATTGTACTTATTATATTAATACTTTCCATGATATATATGAAAAAAGATTATATTTTGATTGAATTCTTTATTTTTTTATTCTCATTTAGTTGTAGATTTTTAAAACGTCATATTTCAAATAAACTCTATTTTTCATATGGAAAAAAAAAATTTACAGTAACATTTCGTTGTGATTTGTAAGAGCGACTACAAACCGGTTAAATAATTTAGTTCTAAACTTCTCTGCCATTTTTTTTTTTTTTTAAATACTATGCATTTTTAGTGGGAGAACATTTCAATTTTTATTAATATATTATTTTCAGATTAATTTAATAAGAGATTTATGTGACAGCTAACGATGGCGAATATGTTATTATTTCAGCATCCTTATTAACTTCGTCCCATTGTTAATATTGCTTTTTATTATTTCTGAACATTTTAAAACTTCCTGAATTTCAACTTATTAGCTTTCATGTGGGATACTGAAACTCATAAAAGTTACACGATTTAATTAATCATAATTAATGTTGTGCTTTTGCAATTGGTCTATAACTTTTGTTATCTAAACCTCAACGGTCATTATAGAGGGGGGGGGAATCCAAAAGAAACTGTTTTATTTTAAGTAACATATTATCCTATATAAAACAAGAAAATTACTAAAATGAATTGGATTTTGTAAAGAAAATTAAAAAACAACAAAATAGACTCAGATTTTAAGATAGAATATTAAGACTACTAAAAAAACACTTGCACTTAGTGACAAAATATGGAAACCATTAAAATTATTCATATTTGTGACAAAATATCGAAATTACTAAAAAAAAAACTCAGATTTTACGATAATTTGTGAAAACAAATATAAAGAACTTGCGTTTTGTAAAAAAATATGGAAAATACTAAAATGATTCACATTTTCGACAAAATGTTATAACTCTACTAAAATGACTCCTTTTGAAACAAAATAAGAAAAATACGAAAATAACTCACATTTGAGACAAATTATGAAAACTTCTAAACTTATTCACATTTTGAGACAAAGTATGAAAATTACTAAAATTACCCACCTTTCGAGACTAAACATGAAAGCTACTAAAATGACCCACGTTTGGTGAAAAATATGAAAACTACTAAAATTGCTCACGCTTGTGGGGAAAAAAATATCCTTTAAAATTTAAATGTTGCTCACATTTTGTAACAAGTTATAAAATTTTCTTAAATTATTCACATTTTCTAACAAAATATTGAGACTGTTGAAATGATCCAGATTTTGTGAGAAAACATGAAGACTACTAAACTCTCTCATAATTTATAGCAAAATATAAAAACTACTGAAACGATTCAAATTTTCAGGATCTATTACATAAACTATAAACGATAACAAATACTACTACTTAGTAAGAAATTGGGAGAAATCGATTTCAGTTAGCGTTATGGAGTTAAAATACATTATTATTAATAGTTAGCTCAGTAAAATAATAAATTTAAAAAAATTTCTCTCAAGAACCGCTCACTAAATTACAAATACTTTATTTTGTGAAAAAAAATTCGTAAAGCTATATTTCATTTCATTAGAATTAAATTTGAAACTTAATATCTTTCTTTAACATATATTTTGATTTAAGATTAAGGCAAACTTTAACATGTCCGAAATAGATAAATAAGCAACAAATAAAAATAATTTTTTTAGTATATTTTATAGCTCCGTGATCGTAATTGATATTTAAACTGCTCCAGAGACAAAGCAATTTAATAGAAACTCCGCCAAATGAGATAGTCTCAACTAATGTCCAAAAACCTCATTTATATTCATAAATGTCCCGCTAAGAAATAAATGTAAGAAGCGTTTGACATCTCTGTAAGTCTTTGGCGATGATTTTTTTTCTATTTATTTCTGATGTGTTAAGAAAATTAATTATTTTGAAAGTTCCTTTTTTTTGTTCCGAACTTGTTTTCTTTTGATTTCGATTAGCTGTGCTACTTTTTATTATTGAGTTATCCTTTAGTTAAAACTAACTCCTTTTAGTTTTTGTTATGTACGAAGCATTTAATAGAGTTATTTTTTTAATGAAGCTTTCTAAAATGATTTGAATAAAGACCTGTAAATGAGTTTTATTACGGAATTCTTAATATTTATTAAGAAAATTAAGAAAAAAAACATTAGAATAAATCTTAATTTCTTTTTATTTATATATCATGAAATGGATGCTACACATGATCACATGAACTACAGCGATCTAAATGCAACAAATCCATCTTAATGTAATACTTTCTCATGCACTTTTTTAAAAATACTGTTAGACAAATTAAAATTATTAGATAGTCAGGGTTGAAATTTGTAGGCTGGATCTGTCAACTTTGGCAGCTTATTATGTGACATATGTTTAAATGTTTTACAGTTTTTTTTTCCGTTTGTTGAAAAGTTACCTATGTTACCTGCTTAAAAAAATCATCGTAAGCTCTAAAAAATATCAAAACATATTTTTTTTAAAATTAATTTTTATTGAAAAAGGAATAATTTGAAAACTCGCAATATTTGTGAAATGCGAATTCTTGCTTAGAACTACAGTATCGTAGACAGACAGTGCCAAACATTGATGGACTAATTGCCTGGCACCAGAACAGACGTAGTCCATTATGATACCTTGCTCATTGGTCACAACAGAAATATACTGAAACTAACAAGACAAAATGGTGTAAAAACTTAAAGAATAATTACCTGGTGGTTTCACCGATCGTCGCCTGTTTTATTGCATGGCATCGCCAAACTATGCAGTGAGTGCACTATTGCAAAACTGCAGAAAGTGGAATTGTAACTCCATCGTTCTTTGCACTCACTAGTATTCACTGACTATGCCACTTCATTCTTAATTTGGACAACTTTTTAACGGAAAAACAATTCAATTTCAAAAATAGTGTGAAACTGACCTTCATGGAAGTCATTTACTTGCGTCCACTAGAATTTTTTTACATTTAAATGAAAAACCTGCCGCTTCGATGGCAAAAGTTTAGAGAAAATACAGTTACATACTTTGATGGATGAAAGAAAAAGTTCCTTTACTTATGTCTGTAAGCTATCAAAAAACATTCATCATAATTTTTCTAGAAATTTCCATCTTGACTACCTAGTATTCAAGTAATCGGTAAAATCAAATAAATACTTTTAGAAAGAGAAGTTTTTATGCACTTAATTGCAAAAGAAGATTACAAATAAGGCACCATTTAAATTGTATCTTTAAAAATACTGAACTTTTAAATGCATATTTTATAAATAAGTAGCAATATTTTATGATGAGAAATTAAGTGATTGCAGATTTTCACTTTAACCTATATTTTATACCTCTATTTAAACGTGAATTTTCTTATAATATTCATTTTTTAATTTTGTCAGCATGGATCGGAAGACGTGAAGAGGCATCGATGGTTTAAAAATATTTCCTGGGAAGATGTCTATTACAAGAAAGTACAAGTAAGTTTCAAATCTTTATAAAAAAAATTTAATATATGTTTGTTGCTCTCGCTTATGTGAAATATTTCTCGATGTGTTAACCTTTCAAGAGATATTTTCTGAAAACGTCTCGGTCAAGGGGCTTAGTCTTTCTCTCGCTGTATGAACACAACTGACTCTAAAAATCATATCGCCTAATGTCTTTTTTGCTATCTACTAAGCGCTTCTAAAGAACTCAACTCCAATACCATATCTGTTAATCCCTGAGAGCTACAAGCGCATTTATAAAGAATGGAGCTCCAAAACTGATCATCAGATTACTACTGCTACTCTTTTCCTTATGTTGACCAACTAAAAATTTGGCATTTTAAATTGAATCGAAAATTCTGTTAATATATTCATATCATCTTATCCTAATCTATAATAATAAGATAAAGAGTTTGTGTGTGTCTCTCTTATAACTTCAGAACAGTTTGTTCTACCATCCTGAAATTTGGATAACGGCTGCAATGGGCAAATTTAGCTCCCCATCCTCAAATTCGTTTGAAATTTTCAATTAGTTCGTTCGGTTGAGCTGAATTAAAATTGAATTTTTTTTCTTTGGGGTAGAACTCACCATTGATAAAAATGAGACTGCAGACGATTTTCTTTCTTTCAAATATTTTACAGTGTTATTTTCTAGCTTGTAGCTCTCATTAAAAAAAGGTAGTGTTTTGAAAATTGTTTTAATATTTAATTATTTTTCATTCGTTATATCAGATAAACTCAATGATCAGGAATAACATGATAGCAGTGGCGGATTACGTCATCAAATAAATTAGTATTTCTACAGTTTGAAACTGCGTGTTTATTTTGTTTCTAGTTATGCTTTTAACTCATGAATCAGTAAAACTACATAATTTAAAATCAACAGTTATTGAAATAAAAAATAATTAAAAAGATGTGTATTGAAAGGTAAAATTTTTAGAGAAACAGTACAATTCATGTAGGAGAAACGAAAAAATCACCGTATTTGATGCTTGTTTAAGTTTGTTATTAGGCAATAATTTAACTTAGAAAATAGTTATGTTCTAGAAAGTAAAATTAATGAAGAAAAAGTAGTTATTCTTTAGGGTATCCGTGAGAAACCATCATGCTATTATTGACTCCAATGAGGCTCGTTTAATCTTGGTAATAGGCACAAATTGAAATTTAAAAAAATAAACTAAGTACTAAAATGAAAATTTAATTGAGAAATATTACTACTTCAATTAAAAGAAACGTAATCAAATTATTATAGACGCCAATGTGGTTTAATTAATTTTGATAATAAGTACCAATTGAAATGAGAAAAAAAAATATACTGTGTACTATGAAAAAAAAGTATACTATGTAAATATACTATGTGAAATGAAAAAAAAAATATACATATAAAGCAAAATTAATAGAGAAATTATACTAAATCGTTCCAAAAAAAACGTAAAAAATTGCTGTATTAACGCTATTAATTCTTAATTAGTTTTGTTGACAATTACTATTTGGAATTAAAAATAAGTTATGTTAAATGGAGAAATGGTACTAACCCGTTAAAGAGAAGCGTAAAAATTGCCAAACTATTATTAACTTCAACGATGCTTAATTAATTTTGATAATAAGTGCTGACAAAAATAAAAGAATAAACTATATACTCTAAGTATTATAAAGCAAAATTGATAGAAAACGGCTCTAATTCATTTATGATAAATGTAAAAATTGCTATATTATTATTGACGCCTATGATGCTTCATTAATTTTGGTAATCGGCACTATTGGTATTATGATAATTGCTGCAGTTTCAAGAGGTACCAAATCTACATACATGGGTACAACGTATTATATTCGTATATTTGATGCCTATTGAAAATATATCAATACTGTATGTACTGTGAAAAGAATTTTTTTGGTCCTTCTAAAGGGATAAGTACCGGAGAAAATCGCATGATTTTGATGGTAAATTTTAACTATCACGAGTTGGCCTCCAGAATCACGCCAAAGGATTCCGAATCTTTATTTTGATGAGATGAATTACTTAAAACGTGTTTACGAAAAACGTCAATCCAATAGCGTAACGCCACCGGGAAGGTCAAAATATAATAATAAATTTTAAAAAATTGAACTATTTTAACTTTATTAAAAATGTCGGCATATGTCTTTCAGTTTTGTGCATTATTTCGTAATGTTTTTCAGTACTGATGAATGTCTACTTTTTTCCACCCTGCACAAAAAGAACGGGTATTTCAGCTAGAGTTAAAATATAAAACAAATGCTTGTTTGCGTTTTTCACATTCAAATTTTTAGAAGAAATTATTATTTCTGAAACGATCAAGTTTTAATGATTGATGTAATATTCTGCACTGTTCAAAAGTTATTCTGGTATTTTTCCTTACATTATTTCTTTCTTTTTTTCCCTTTCCTTAAGTACATAATTTTAAATTGGCATTACTAGCTTGATATTGTAGTTTCTGCAATAGATAGTTATAGTAAACCCTGTCAGTAATAAAAGTAATTTATTTCAATTCGACAAAATATTTAGTCCAGTTTTGGTTACGAAACAGTCCCAGTATTAACAGTTTTAAATCAGCATAAATTCGAATAAAAAAATATTAATACAGTCAAACCCCGCTATAGTGAACCTTCAAGGAACCGAAATTTCGGTTCACTATATCCGTTACGCAGGCAATTTCACAAATGGTTCCAAAACTCCTCCCTTTTATTACATTATATTCATATAAATGACTGAAAAATATTATGCAGTAGCAAAAAATGTGTCATTTTTCATCACTCTTCGTCTTGCGTACAAATAAAAATTAGTAATCTTTAGCTGATGAGCAATCCTCAACATCAGATATGGAAACACTTCCCGACTCTCAGATAATTTTTCCTGAATTTCTGTTATTCTGCTTTTTAAACCTGTCTAACCTGCCATTCGAGTACATAAAAGTAATTTCTATAGATGGTTTTAAAAATCGGTATGTGTATTTATTTTGAAGTAGAAATTTCAAAATTATTACAAAGAAAATGGGGAGGAAATCAGTCGAAGACAGAAAAAAGTTCATTATAACCAACTTAATGACTTCTTTGGTTCACTTTATCCACTGAAAATATTATTATACGTGTATAGCAAGGCACGGGACCGAGCATTTCGTTCACTATATCCGGGAGTTCACTATAAGCCGTATTCACTATAGCGGGTTTTGACTGTAGTATTTATTTTAGTCTATTTTTTTCAACATAATTTAGCGTAAAATAAATTTTTGATAAAACAAAGGGGGGGATAGTAATAAAAGTATACTTAATTGCACTGGTCTTTTTTTAAAAAATCTGATAAGGGTTCGAGCCGCATACGGTTTCAATTAACGGTCAGATCTACTAGTTTTGCTGAAGTTCGTTACAATTACTGGCACTTGACTTTTTTTCTGCTCCAAGAAAGCTCACCGTATAAATTGACGGTCATTTTTCCGCATTTTACGGAAATTTCTTGGAGTGTGGGTTTTGATGCTTTCTCTTCAAAGAACATGATAAATAATTAATTTTAAAATTCTATACAACTTTTCTCTATCTATCATACAAATTATTCAAGCATAAAAGTTCGAAAATAAATATTAGAAAACGATATCGGAAATAGATTTGCTGGTTAAATATGTGTTCTTTTTCTTACTTTGAAATTTTTTTAATAACAGAAGACTTACCAAAACATTTGTATTGGTTACACATTATATTTCAGCAACAGTCTAGGAGATGCGCAGAAAAATATCAGTAGAATTCGTTGTCTTTAAATGTATGTTCGGAAAAGATATTTTTAAATCCTTTACTTCGAAATGAAAATAAATATTGCTAAGATTGTGTGTTTTGAGCATTATATATTCTCTCTTTATTTATTATATTCTTTTAATTTTCTTTGGTGGTGGTATTCTATTTCTAATCTCCCTATTCTTTTCTTTTTTTTCTTTCCTTCTTTTCGTCACCTTGAAGCCCCCCATCATTCCCAAAGTGAGTTACGAAGGAGATACGAGAAATTTCGAAGAATACCCAGAAAAAGATGAGAACTCCCGCAATTCCCTCAACCAGGAAGAGTCAAACCATGACAGCACTTTCTTCGATGACTTCTAACATCGTCTTCTGTGTTCTTCATCGTTGTACATAGTCATGAAAAAAATGAACTAAAAAAACTCTTTGGTGACGTCACTTTCACTTGTGATAATAATAAATTATTTCCTTCTTCCATTTTTCGTCATCTTTTTTCTTCAAAATCATGACTCACATTCAATTCAAACTTTTGATTCGTGGGATTTTGATCCATGCCCTTGGCAGAGCACATGTTTACCAGGTTCGAACCTGAGCGTTGGCTAGTCGATACAAATCCTGCTCCTGGTTCGAGCAGATCACAATGCTGACGTGTAATATCCTCAGTGGTAGTCGAATCATGAGTTAGAATCCCCTTACCGTCAAGCTAACCGTGAAAGTATTTTGTGGTTTTTCATCTCCATATAATGCAAAATCCCCATCGAGGCTGGTTTGCTATAAACAATCAAATCATCATAAAGGAGTTTCTGTTTAGTTTCAATATGTCGCCAATTGAATGTACATAAACTTTTGTTTCATGAAACTTCTATTTGTAATTTTTGAAATAAATTATTAAGTAGTAGAAGTGAAGTAAAATTATTTACACGTTTAGGTTACAAATATTAAAGCAGAGAAACGATGGAAACTATGTCGAATTCTTTTTAGAATTTTTTGAAATAAATTATTAGGTAGTAGAAGTGAGGTCAAAATTATTAAGACATTATAGGTTACAAATATCAAAGCTTAGAAACGACATTATCCAAAAAAAATTGAATTGAAAAAGGATTAAAAACATCAAAGCAGGTTTCGCTTCCCAAATGAAATGTAAAGTGTCCTCTCAATTTTCTTCCAACAGTATAACTCTTTTTGACGTGTTTAATATCAACCTTCTCAATAGTAATTTTGTATTTCATAACCGGCGATGAACAGTCGACCCAATTTTATAGGTTTACGACTACTAATGTTCAACTCCGTAGCCTTGTAATTTTGAACCCAATCCAGAAGACAAGGGAATTCCTAGATCGAGTATTGGGAGAAATTTGCCTTCTTGATGGAGCTAACCCGCATTTGCGTTACATAGAGAGGAGAACCTCTCACGGTTAGCCTGACAGCAAGGGGACTCTAACCCATGATCCGTCTACCACTGAGGATATTTTACGTCAGCACTGTGGTCGGTGCAAGCCGGATGCGAAATTTGCATCGAATGGGATTCGAACCCGGTTCGCCACATTGGAAGGCGAACGCTCTATCCCCTGAGCCATTGCGGCTATCTCAATAGTAATTCATCAGACTTTGATAACGATTTTTGTTTTTTTTTTTTTCTCACCTAAATACTTTTTTTTAACGGACGGCACTGAACTTATCGTTCTTCGCCTTGTAAGATGCCGTTTGCGTTGCCTTGTGAGCACCTCGTAACCAAGGTCACGGATGCGAGCAACATTACCCACGCCACGCTAAATACATATACATACCACATGTTCATAGGGTGCGCTACATTCACACATCACAGACAACAGAAGACAACACACAAAGAGAAACATCCATACCATGAGATGGATTCGAACCCGCAGCCAGGCACGTTAACCGCTCAGCCACCTGACCGAGCGGTTAACGTTTAAATACTAATAATATAAAACTCTTATAATCATATAATTTTCAATTTTTTTTTTTTTTTTTTGATTTAAGGCGAAGTTTTTTTAATTATTTGTTAAAGGTGGTGGTGGCAAAACACACTGTATACTCAATACATATGCTTTTTAGTTCGGTTTCTGAATATTCTACTTTTCAAACTTTTTTAACTGACCAGAATCTATTTATTTATTAGTAAGACGCACATTTTGACATTTGAATGCGTTTGAATTTTCGGACTTTTTTGCTCTTTAAAAACATTTTCTTATAGTTTTTTAGGGAATAGTTTGAGAATATAAAATGTTTTATTTTACTGTTAGGGCATTTCTTATCTTTAGAATTTTTTTGTAACTTTTCATTCTTACATCTTTTACGCATTTTAGCTTTCACATGTTATTACTTACCGTTTACTAATTAAATCACTGCGATTTTTCAATTATTTGACGCATCATTAAATCTATTATGGCTAAAAAGGTACACAACACAATATTTTTTTTTCATTTTTCAACTTCATTGAATTTAATTAAGACTTTACTAAAAATCATACCTCACTTTTTATCTCAATACATGTTTTAGTACAGTCATATACGTAACATGATTTTTTTTTTAAATAGATTATGTTTTCCGATTGAAACTCTTGTTTAATTGTTAGGGAATATTATATTTATTTTAAGGGCAGTTTCTGGATATTTTAGGTCACCAAAATCTAGCCTCTATCTTGTTATGTTGAAAAATTAAATTGTAAGGCTGTTCCCTGAAGTTGGGGAACTCCGTTCAAGGAATTAAAACTTCTAAGAAAACCATAGATCTAAACACTACCCCATTGCCCTATATCCGTAATAGAGGTAATACTACCCTTATTCAAATGGCAGGCGTTAATAGCCGCTTCCCCATTATCCAAACCTGTTATGCCTCAGCTATTTCTAGCCAAATCTCGGGAATATTGATGGGAAAACCCGTTAATCCATTTATGTCCTTAAACTACTCTGGCAGCAGCAGCATCTACATTTACAGCCAATCATTTCGCCAAAGTCATTCCGATACGCCAATGTTATGAAGACGGTGACGACCCGTTGCATAATGAGTTTTAGGAAGTTCGAAATAGCTTTTAGAATATTCCCCCTGAATTTCGCGCAGTCGGTACTCAAATAAATGAACTCTGAAATGCTACACATTGATTTGGACAGAAATTAGAGTTCTAATGGGTTGGCCGCGTGGGTCAAATGGTTATTTCCGTATTTGATTTGAAAATCAATATTATCTCCCTTGAATCTGTTAAATGTCTGCTAATTTGTTGAAACAAGTTGTCCCTATCTGTTGCTCATTAACTCTTTCGTTTTATTATTGCTTGGGTGGAACAGCCGATCTTTCTTTTTTCGGATTTACTACTATTACAGCTCAACTCAGAACCTTGTAGTTTTGAACTCAACTTATAAGACAGGGAAGCTATTGGATGGAGCATTGGGACAAACTAGTCTTCTTGGAGGATTTCTGATAGAATTAGATCGCGTTTGCGTTATATGGAGAAGTAAACCAAGAAAGCCTCCCACGGTTAGCTCAACAACAATTGGATTCTAACCTATGATCCGTTTAACGCTTAGGATATTTTACATCAGCTCTATAATCGGTGCGAGCCGGGAGAATGTTTCGTATCAAACAGCCATCACTGGGATTTAAAACTAGGTCACTTCATTGTGAGGCTCCCTCACATGAGATTGGATCAAGCATTTTAATTAATTTTCTTTTATAACCGGCAGTGAACAGCCGACATACCGCGTTTGCGACTCTCATTGTTCGTAGCCTTGTAATTTTGAACCCAATCCAGAAGACAAGGGAACTCCTGAATCAAGAGCTGGGATAAAACAACCTTTGTAAAGGACTTTTTAATGGAACTTACCCGCATAAGCGTCACATGGAGAGTAGAAATTCCCATGTTATTCCGTCAGCAAGGGGATTGTAACCCATGATCCGTCTGTCACTAAAGATATTTAAAGTCAACACTGTGGTTTGTGCGAGCCGGGACCAAATTTCGTATCGAACAGTCAACGATGAGATCCGTTGGTCACGAAATTGTGACGCCTTAACAAGGGCGCCGGCAGAATAATGTAAAAGGAGGTGCAACCCTCTAACAAACTGCCACCCCCCCCCCAAAAAAAATAATAATAAATTTAAATATTCTGTTATTACATTTTGTTTTGTTATTACATATACTTCCATCTGCTAATTTTTTCAACATACATTTCTTCATTGTTAACAAGATATTTAAAAAAAAAGTACGAATTTCTTGTACTTGCAAATTTTGCCACGAGAAACTGTATTGATGGAGCATAGCTACTGCCTTTGAAACACAAATAACTACAAACAGTAGTTTCGTATACTAACGTGTTTGTGCACGCTTAAGATTGGTATTTGTTGTGTTGATATTTATTGAGTATTAGAATATATATATATATATATATATATACTATGTATGAAGATCAGTTCTTACCGTATTTCATCACTGAAGCTACAACGTGGTACGAAATGTGGTGGAATAGAGAAAATTCTTAGGAATCCCTCGAATACATCGATTTAGTAATTGAAGCCACACCGTTTTATCCAGCTGTAGCGTAGGCAATCAAAATTGGCCTAACTCTTCCAGCTACTACGTGCACTATTGTACGCACTTTTAGTACAATGCGACGCATCAAAACATGGAATCGGTCTACAATGTCTCACCAGAAATTAAGTAGTTTGTGCATGCTCAATGTGCATAAGAAAAGAATCAAAGATGACTCAGAATTCATGGAAAAAGTTATAAACAGATTTGGACAGCTAACATAACGATTACAATTCTTGTTTGATTAAACAATTTTTTAATTGTTATGTACCAATAATTACTTGATTATTTGTTTTTGAATAAAAATATTTTTAATAAAAAAAATTTTGTAGCAAGATTGTTTTTCTGTATCTCTTTAATTGTTTAAAAAAAAAAGCCAGGGGGTGTAAGTGTACCTCCTGCCGGCGCCCTTGCGCCTTAACCTCCATGACCCCCCCTCACCCACAGTAAGATGTTTTCACTTACCATAAAACGCTTTGCTTTAAATTCAATTACCTATTTAACTTAGCTAATTCAATTTAACTGCATTTAAAGAAAAATCAGCTTTGTAGTTACGAGAAAGGAAAAAAATGTCGGTCTGGAGCATCTAATGTAAATTGCGTTAAAACTTTTTTAATAATTGTTTATGATACATAGATTTGGGATACAGATTATGCACGGTGCGTGAAAGAAAAGAAAAAAGAATCTTAACATCTGAATATTTAGCACTAGGGGGCTAACCCTCCTGTTCGCTGCAGCTCACCAACCCTGATTAACCCTGACAATTGCTTTATAATTGCCGCAATTGCCTGATAATTGCCACAATTATTGCTGTTTCTTGGCATAAAATAGTTTAAATTATTCAACTAAAAATATATGCACTGAAAAGAACACATGTGCCTCCACTTCCCATGTTCAAATATTTCCCTTATGGTGCTATTAAGCATTAACAGGTAAGTGAACATAAATTATTTTTTAAGCAATCATTTTTTGAAATAATATTTAAAATTAAAAGTATGTTGTTGTTACAAATTGGGTGAGTTCACAACTGTAATTTAATATTTTAGCTGGTTAAAATATATTTGAGGGTGCCCCTTGGCGAAATTGGCGACTTATGTTTGGCGCCATTCCTGTTTGCGCAGAACACTGTGGTAACAGGAATGGCGGCCAAAACTTTATAAAATTGTAATGAAGCAAAATTAATTAACACAATAAGATGAATTTTGAATCGAAACAAAAATTAATGGAATAAGCACAGAAAGAAAAGGAAAAGAAAAAAACTCACTTCTTCATTAAGCTTGAATATCCTCAGATTTAGGTGCACAGAATTCTCTAATAGCAGTTAGATACTATCTAAATTTATCATGAATAGAATCTGTGTTCCTCCATCGCCACATAAATTCGACGAAATACGAATCGAAAATGCCGTCCGTGGTACCGGACAGGCGGTGACATTTTCTTTATAGTCTCTTTTTATGACTGCCCACATACCTTCGATCTTATTGACCAGAAGCAAAAGTAACCTTACCAGCCGGTATCCAACGTAGAACTAACGGACCTCTGAAATTATATATACTGTTGAACATTTAAAAATAAAGCTGAAATCTTAACCTATTAGAATCACGATTGGGTTTCAACATCGCCCAGCTTGGCGATCAACCGCGATCACAACTTGGCGGGAATCAAGGGGCACCCTCAAATATAGTCTACCCAGTTAAGTTCTAAATCATTTAATGAATCTCTTAAACCGTAATTCATTATAGTATACTGTAATTTGCACCACAAAATAATAATTGTAGAACGGTTAATAAAATCGGACATCAATTTAAATAACTTTATCCTAAAATGTGACGTAGAATTACATTATTCTAATAATAAATAATAAAAACAATCCTCTAAGCTCCTAATTTAGAAATGAAACAGAATCAAAAACATAATAATAACAGTACAGGTAAATTCAAACCTTTAAATTAGGGAAACAAAAATATTTATAGGAAAACAATAATTTTATGACTTATATCAATTTTATGCTGATGACAACCATACCATTATGAAAATTAATAAGGGTAAACTGGATCTTACCACGTGATTTTCCTGCCAATAAAAATGTATTGACAACAATGGAAAACTGCGACACCATCATTAGATTCTTATGCATAGTAAGATAATGGTTAGATTTTTCAGGTTATACGATGCAAAGCTGCAGTTTCGGAGAATAGATTTAAAATGTGATTGTAAATTAATGTTGACGCTATTTTAAGTTACTATTAAAAATATCTTTTTTTCCGACGCATTTAGATTCTTGACCCTCAACATATGGGGGGTGGGGGTCTTTTTCTCTCCTTCTTCGGAGAGGCGAAATTATAACTTCACTTATTAGAAACTTTTCATGTTCCTTCAAGCTGTCAATGTTATTTCTATTTCAAGCCTCGGTTTTTATTTTATCTTATAATTTTTCCTCAGTGCTCAAATGCAATTTCGTTTAGAGTTTTTTTTTTTTTTTAAAGTCTATAATAAAACGTTTAAGAATTAATTAATACAATCCAAGCTATAATGTTATGGTAAGACAAAGTTTACATTCATATTTTCAGTGTAAAAATTATATCTAAACTTTTACACAACTTCACCCAAAATTTTGCAAGTGAGATTGGATTCGTTACGGGGAAAAAAATCATAATTCTCAAAACAGTGGGAGCACTGAAAACCCAGAAGAAATAAAAAACAGTAGACCAAACGCAAAATAGACAAAGAGAAATAAATACAACATATAAAATAAAATTTACTAAAATTTGCCAGAATAGTTAACTTTTACAGCAGGCTTTACTTTTTGTGAAACATAATCAAATACTTAACTTTTTTGAATTTAATTCATCTTACATAAAATTTATTTCTGAAAAATTGTGTTAAGTAAGAAACATATAGTGAAAGAATTGAAATCCATGTGAATGAATCTTTGTGTAAAAATATAGAATGCGTCATTTAAGAGAATTGATACTTGACGAGCTGGGTTAACTCGAAATAGAATGGAAAGAACATTTGCTAACGCAAACAAATGCCACGTTTCAACAGCCAATCAGGATCGAGATCACAACGTCACTTGCAGGTATCCCGTTGTTTTTAAGAAGATTACTACAGGTCCTATAAATTCATATTAGTGGCAGTAAATTTTTGTTGTTAGAATTTAAATTTTTAAAGCTCACTTTATCCTTCAGAGTTCAGAATACTAAAACATTGCTTGGAAAGTTACAACTGTAATATATGCCTAGCCACACCGATCCCAATGTCCGAGACTCTTCCCCGAATTGATTATGAATGGCGTATAAATAAGTAAGGAAAACTAAATACGAAAGTCTTCGCTTAGTTGTTAAATTTGGGTCGAACATTTGAAAGGCGCATTTTAAGCTTTGTCTATTTTCTTAAACACGCTTTTTGAACTGTGTCCATTTTTTAAAAAGCACGCATTTCGAGCTGCGCCCAGAATACGACGAGTTGTTTATAGATTGTCAAATAAACAATTTCAAGATCTGTGAATCATACTAAATAACATATCACGGTCAAGGCTTGTGAAATTAATTTTTTTTTTGGCCAATATAATTGATTAACACAAGGCGGGGTATCACTGGTAGGTCGATCCTTTAACGATCTATAGCTAAAGAAAAACTGGACACTGCTGCTACGAAGAACCAATTTATCAGGATGTAATTGAGATTATAAATAAGGAAAAAAATTATTTCTACCAGACTTAAAAGTAGTACACGAAAGAAACAGCGTGGACAATAAATAAAACTCTTAACAACTTTTAAACTTTATCTAATTATAATAATATTATCATTTATCAAGTTAATAATAGTAAGCCTCTAAACTTTAACTAATTATAATATTATTATAATTTATCAAGTTAATAATAACTTTTAAGCTTTAACTAATCATAATTTATCAAGTTGAGAATAACTTTTAAACTTTAACTTTTAATAAAATACTATTATAATTTATCAAGTTAATAATAACTTTTAAACTTTAACTAATAATAATATTATAATTCATCAAGTTGATAATAGCTTTTAAAGTTTAACTAATAATATTATTATAATTTATCAAGTTGATAAGAACTTTTTTTGAAAGAAAAATATACAAATTATACATTTAAATTATTATTCTAGCTGATTTTTTTTTCTTCTGATTTGTTGTCAAAAAAGTACCTTTGAATCTCTCTTCATTGTTTTGCAATTGTATTTTAGACACCACTCATTCCCAAAGTGAGCCACCCAGGTGATACTCGTTATTTCGATACTTACCAGGAAAAGAAAACTATAACATCTTCTCCAATTAAAGACAGAGATTTAAATCTCTTCAAAGATTTCTGATCCAGTAAGTAAAACACACTTTGATTCAAAATTGTGCTATTTTTTTAGAGTTATTTTGAAAATAGAGCGTTTTGATTTGAAAATCAGAAAATACTATTTTTTATTTCGGGGAGGGGGTAGTTATTTATTTATCAGTTAACCACCAAGGTCTCCAGACTTTACACCTGGCGCTTTTTGTTTGTTCTGTGCGGCGATGTATACTACTGCCTATGCCAATATCTCTTCTAAACTTAGGAATTCGTATACAGCTGTGCAATAACTAAGGATCAATTACTCTATGTCTTTCTCGACAGTCCCGCAGTGGACTGATCATTAAGACACGGTTCCCAGCAGATCACCGAAGTCAAGCATCACTGACTACGGTCAGTGTGCGGGTGGGTGACCACTTGGATCAGTCCATGTAGGATCCGAGGATGTGCGGTATGGGTCCTCGTTAAACTGTNCTCGTTGGGCTACCGAAGCGGGGGATCAAAATTGTGATGGCATGTCTTCGGATCATCCTCAGGGATGTTTCCCAGACCGTCGCCAATAGCCCATTGTGCAGCTCTAACACGACGTAATTGAACTACAACTTTCTCCTCGACAACGAAATCTTGACGAGCTGCGATGACTCAGGGGATAGAGCGTTCGCTTTCCAATGCGGCGAGCCGGGTTCGAATCCCAGTCGATACGAATTCCGCATCCGGCTTGCACCGACCACAGAGCTGACGTGAAATATCCTCAGTGGTAGACGGATCGTGGGTTAGAGCCCCCTTGCCGTGAGGCTAACCATGGGGTTCTCGTGGTCTTCCTCTCCATGTAACGCAAATTCGGGTTAGCTCCATCAAAAAGTCCTCCACGAAGGCAAATTTCTCCCAATACTCGATCCAGGAGTTCCCTTGTCTTCTGGATTGAGTTCAAAATTACATTCGTAGTCCCATAAAATTGGGTCGGTCGGCTATTCAACGACGGTTATAAAATTAAAATAAAATCTTGACATGGAGTATCAATCTTATGTTTCTCGTATTACAAATGTTGCTCGCTCTGAATGCATAAAATAACTTCGAACTATCCACTATGTATATGTCACGTCATCTATTTCCGTTCAGTCTAAATAAATATTTAAAATAACTTTCATTTTGAATAACAATATAATGCGCAAAAAAAAAAATCACCCCGATTAACTCTTGATCTAATGATCGGATCCTCAGGTATTAGGATTCAATCTTAATGGTTTAAGAGGTTAACCTCAAAATGCTAAATAGTTGTTGCAGACAAATTTGAACGTAACGAAATCGTTCAAGAAAACTTATTTTCGCTGAATAAACTCTTTTTTTTCAACGGATTCGAATTTTTAACCATAAAAATAAAGGAAATCGTCCAATCTGAGTAGGTCCTAAGAGTTTGGCAAACCAAAATTTGAACCAGTTTACGTTAATTTTATTTTTTAAGTATTTCACTATAACTCGAGAACTTTTTAAGCTGATCGGAAAAAAAAATTCACACAGTTATAACATTCGTTTACACAAAGACAAAATTCCAAATCAAAAAAAAAAAATTTAATATTTATTTGTTGTTTTATTAAAAAACAGTCGAAAAATGTTAAATTGCAAGGTTTACAAATTCTTATATCATTTTAAAGAATTTAATTTTATCACTCAAAAAGCAAAATTTAAAGGAAAGCGGTCGAAAAGTTCTTGATAAAACGAATTTTAAAGTCGAATATTTAAAATTTGGTTTCTCACGAACTATTTTATTCAAAATTTGCTTTTTGACAAACAAAATTACATTCTTTAAAATGGTGTTAAAATTTCGAAACCTTTACAATTTAAAAAATTTTCCTCCTTTATTATAAAAAATTTTAAAAAATACAAATAGTTATTGAAAATAATATATGAAATTGTTTTTGAATAAACGAATTTTTTAATACTGTGGAAACATTTTCGAGATATGACGAAATATGCTAAAAGAGAAAGTATCATAAAGGGGTATAAACTATGGATAGCTCTCCTGAACAAATCACTGGTACCAGATTTCCCAGAGTGCGACTATCCCCTATATTTTGAAAGTTCGAATCAGTCACAAATAAAGGATGTTTTTCGCAGAAAATATATTTTCGTGTCTGAACTCGTAACTTAAAGTATCATCTGCACTAATTAAATAGCATATTTGAGGTCACAACTGTGAACCATTGAGTCCTAGTACGTGAAAATCCGATCAAAAGATTTAAAGTTATTCAAGGAGATTTATTTTTTCGCGCACTGTACATTAAAAGTGATGATTCGGCAATGAACTTGAACATTTGTAATTGATTTGATGTGATGTTACAGTAATTTTCTTTCATATAAATAGATGGTATAGATACATTTTACGCCATTAACAATTAAAATGTTTTTGTAATACTTTAAAACATTCGTTTTATGTGTTACATATCTCTTCATCATCATGTTTCTGAATGAGAAGTTTAAATATGGATTGCCCAAAAGTGTACACTGCATAAAGTAAAAAAAGGAACACCTTGAATAACTTTCAATCTAATTATCATATTTTCATGCACAGGGACTCAATCTTAATGGTTTAGAAACTAACCTTAATATGCCTATTATTTAGAGCAAGCAATATTTCAAATTACAAAATTAAACAAAAAAATGTACTTTTTTTAACGAATTTAGATTTTAGACCAGTGTTTCCCAAAGTATGGTACGCGTATCCCCAGGGGTACGCGTTCTTATGCGAAATATCTTGCACCAAACGAAAATTTCAAAAAATTTTATTTAAAAACAAAGCTAGCCATGAAAATTTACGATTACGTATTCTTCTATTGGCTATTTTTTGCAGAGTTAACAGTTAATAATTAATGGTGTCAACCGCCAGTTGTGATTTTTAACTTTCGTGCCATTTTTTCATAGTAAGAAATACATTCATTTTTTTATTAGTGGTACACAGCGTTACGAAAAATTTAGAAAGGGTACACAAAAGTCATAAGTTTGGGAAACACTGTTCTAGACCATCAAAATATGGGAAGTACCCGCAATCTGGAAAATAGGGTCATAGAAATTTAGACAGGAAAGCTGTTGAACCCTTAATGTTATTTTCACTTCTTGCACATATCGGATATCTCCGGACCTAATAAATGAATGCAAATCAAATAACTTTTATGCATTATTATAAAAACGAAAGATAATTGTGTGTTTAAAAAAAAAACAGTTTTATAATTATTTATTAATGGTGGTAAAATAGTTGTATACGAGAAATGGTTGTGATTTTCCGATCGCCAACTCTGTTGAGATAACTCCTTCGGAAATCCGCTCTCTCCACAAAAGTAATTTACTTTCAACTAAACGGGCTCCCACCAGTTCATAGCTGGTACACTGCAAAGGTCTCTTTAATCAGAGGCCCGAGGACTAGGACTGGGCAAAATTCAGAAGCAGTCACTTGAAATTTCAGAGTGGTAAAAAGATTTTTTTCTCCTTGCTCCCTTCCCACTAGTCCTGCTCACCTTCTGAATTGTTTAGGAGCCTCCTGGAGGCAGCTATTGGTTGAGCAGCAGAAGATTTTCGATGTTCTCAAGTTCTCTTTTGAACCTGGTGTAGGCTTTCTTACACCAGGGGGATGAGTAACAACAACAGCATAAGGTATACAACAAATTAATCAATAACAAAATTCTAAATTTGAAAGAAACCTGCCGAACAACTCGAAAACTAACCATTTACTTTAAAATCATGAAATACGCAATGAGTGAAATATGAAATAAGTGAATTTCAAACTTTAAACTGCCCTCCTATCCAAACTATTGGAAACACATTTTTCAGCATGTGGCTACCCTCCCCCATATTTTGACCCTCAAAAATACAAATCCGTTGGGGGAAAAAAAAGATTATTCAGGTAAAGTACAATTTTGTAATGAACTAATTAGCATATTTAAGATAAGTCTTACGAGCCATTAAAATTGAGTACTAGTACGTGAAAATCCGCTCGTTAGATCAAAAATTAATCAGATTGTTTGCTTTTTTATTTTGTGCACTGTACATTTCAATATTTAAAGTAGAAAATAGTTTATATATTTTTAAAAAAGCTAGCAAGCTGTGTCATTAAATTTATTACAGTAGAACCTCAATGAACCAAGGTTTCTGTAAACCGGGTCGGCAACGAAGTCTGAGTTTTTTTTCTGAAAGAGCCCTGAAAAGACCACACTATATTTTTAACTAAGAAACTAAACTCAGCGGCATGACAGCCCTAGAGGGCCAAGGCCTACTGTGCCCATCTCAGTTTTTTTGACTATGGGCTATGGGGTGCAGGAGCAGACGTTTCGGTCAGGTGGTCAGCCGAACGCAGAACCTCCAGTGTTTAGTTCCCAAGCATGCTTGGTACTCATTTATCGACCCACTGAAGGGATGAAAGGCTGAGTTAAACTTGCCCGGCCCGAGGATCGAACCAGGGACCTGTGGCACGACAGCGTCAAGCGCTACTGCTCAGCCACCGGGCATCACACTATATACACAGTTTCTATTAACTGAGATTTCTGATACCGAGGTACAAGCGTTCCTAATTAGCTCGGATAATCGAGACTCTATTGAACTAACGTTATGGATAATCACATATTGTTTAGTATAACTACTTCACCTTAGGCCTCGATACAATACAATACAATCTGATACATTAGTATTCAATTATCTTAAATCTTATTTAAGTTTTTTCTCTTTTCTAGTAACTGAGTAAAGGAGAGATGGAAACTTGTATACTAATAGCAACCAGCTAAATGTGCAATAAAATATAGATTATTTATGTGATGTACAGATCAGATCAAAAATTATTCTGAACAAATATAAATCTTATTGTGAAATATTTTAAGATATTTAATAAAAACTTTTTTATCATAAGACTTGTTTTTTTTTCATTGCTATAACTCTATAAAAATCAATGCAAACATATTGATTGAAATTCTCAATATCCAAATCAATCGGGAAAAAAAAACAAGAAAAATTATAAGGCTAAAAATTATAATATATCTACAGTGCTTTAAATATCTAAACTGACCTAGTGAAGATAACAGTGCCTCCTACATTTTTCTAGCAAAGCAACTATACACCAGAAACAAATAGTCACTGTTTTTTTTTTTTGTTTTTTTTTTAATTGTGGAATATAGATTCAACAGTTTATGAGCATACTATTTATCGATGAAGAAAAAGAAAAATACATTTATAGATTGACATAATGTTAAACAAATTGTGATTCCTATGGTGTAATCTAATTTTATATCGAAACAAAATCAATTTTTCTCAAGGGTAATGTAAAAACAAATAAATAAATAAAAATTTCATCTAAGTTGGAAAAAAAAATGTCTGTTTTATGAACGTCAAAGATTTAGAAAACTATAAAACTTTTTACAAAATATTCCATTGGTTTGAATAAAGAATTTATACCAGGTTACAATACAAATATGAGCAATTAAAAAAAAAATATTTAAGTATTTATAAGCAAAAAAAAAAAGGAGTTTTATAGCAAAATGATAAAATTTCAGTTAAGCAAAAATATAACCTAAAGACTCACTTTTCTTTTTTTTTTAATTCATTTTTTTAAAAACTTGTAAAACGGGGGATAAAAGTAAAATAGATAAAATTTATAGAAATATGTGGAAAAAAATTTCACAGAAAAATGAGAAAATATCAGCTATGCAAAAATAATTTAAAGGATTCATATAATTTTTCTTCTTTTTTTTAACTTGAAAAAAATTTCTGGATTTATAGGTAAAGAAAAAAAGTTAAGTTTTAGACAAAATGAGGAAATTTTGATAATGCAAATATGTGCTTCAAAAGATACACATGACTTTTTCAACATGAACCTGGCTAAGATTATTAAATATTCACGGTGTTCCACAATAACAACCCTTTGTATACATAATTTTAGACTTTTTTTAAAAAGCAAAGTAGAAAAAATCACATTATTACTATAAGTTCCAATTCTTTTATGAAGTTATTTTGTTTTCTGTTGTGGGCTAAATGGTCAGGATGGTTAAAGCTCCACCATTTCCACTGAAACAGCATGACCGTTGCAAAGCAGTCAGCACTTTGCACAGGCCGCCTTTATTATCCAGACTAGCTGGTACCCGTCAATCTAAAACAGAGTGGGCTTCAAGCCACTACTCGGGATTGAACCCCAGTTCTTCACAATGACAGTTCTGCACTTTAACCATTAAGCTAGCTGCAGCTCAATTATGTAAACATGACAGAAAAATACATAAAAATGACAAATAATTTGCAATAATGCCTATTTGACCATTAAAAAAAACTGTGATACAAAAAACAGAGTCTGGAGTAACAAAAAGAAAAGTTTATTTTGAAATTCCTATTATACAACATTTTTCAAAGACACTGAATACACAACAAAACCACCAGCAATTATTGAATGAATAACCGGGGACAGACTTTTTTTTCCTTTCATCAAAATGAAACAAACTATTGAATAATATAAAATTGCATTTAAATTGCAAAAGTTAAAGAATTACAAAGTAGCATTATTATTATAATTCTGATTACATATTTTAAATAATAAAACAAAATGGTTTTGAGAAGAGTTCGAACTAGAAAAAAAATAATAAATACATAAAAAAAAAGTTTGAGGCAAAAATGCAAAAATACTCTTATTTCATTTGGATCGACAAATAATAATCAGCTTAGTATTTTTCGTGAGAAAAAAAAACTGCAGAAGATGGTCCCCAGATTTACGACTTTCTCTCTTCCTGTCCTCTGTTGACGTCATTCAAACGAACCCATTGATGGTCATTCACAGCTTTCCATAAAGTAACCTGAAAGAAGAAAACATTTATTCAACTATCATTTGTTAACACTAAATAAAACATTTTTCATTCATGGAATCTAAAACCATATTGCCCGAGTGAAAAAAATACTTCACTGTTTTGAGGTCACATTTTGTATGAAGAGAAATAAAACTTCTTTATCAAAAACAAATTGTCCATTAAATTCAAAAACTTAGCATTTAATTAAAAGCATCCTTGGCAAATATAAAAAAGAAATGGCTTTGGGCAGAGAAGTTTCAACTTAGATATTATTATAAGTATAAAAATAAAATGAACGAACTGAGCTACTCACATAGTTACAATAGAGGAAGAAAATCCAACAAAGATTTTTGTAGCAAAGTAAAGTTTGGCTAAAATCATAATTTTTTTAGTAGGAAAACATGATTTTTTTTCCTTCACATTTTTCAGTTAAAGCTCTGATAAAATGCATTAATAATACTTAATATTATTCAAAAATAATATTATATCTAAAATACTTAATATTAACAATTAAAATGATTAAAATTATCATTTAATTACTAGTAAAACAAAACATTGAATAAAACAGGGATGTGATTGACAAAAACACAAAAAAGAGGAAGTTTATAACTGTAGCATTAAACGTGCAAAAGAAAAAATGATATGAATTCAATAGCCAATCTGATAATGATTACATTATTATCTATTCAAATAAATATAAATAAATGGTAATTATGTTTTTAAATAAAATCTTGATTAAAATAATTTTTTTTAAATAATTTAGTTAACTTAGAGTAATTATGCATAAGCACGATTTTATGTATCACACCATTTTAAGAAACATTTCTTTAATGGTCAAAGGACCTTTATGAACTTTCTCATCAGTTCTTTGTTTTCTTGGTGGTCTTTTATTAACACGACTGATCTGTAGACTGTGTTTTGCAGACTTTTGATCATCAGTGTTGATAGGACAAGTAAGTTCATTTCTCACACAATTTTTAGAGGCCTTAGATTAAGAATCGCGATGTTGGATTTCAAAATCGCGTGAATAAGAATCGCGATGCTTGATTTTAAAATCGCGTGAAAAGAATCACGATGCCGGATTTTAAAATCGCGTGAATAAGGCGATATCGGATTTTAAAATCGCGATGTTNAAAAACAGAGTCTAAAGTAACAAAAAGAAAAGTTTATTTTGAAATTCCTATTATACAACATTTTTCAAAGACACTGAATACACAACAAAACCACCAGCAATTATTGAATGAATAACCGGGGACAGACTTTTTTTCCTTCCATCAAAATGAAACAAACTATTGAATAATATAAAATTGCATTTAAATAGCAAAAGTTAAAGAATTACATAGTAGCTTTATTATTATAATTCTGATTACATATTTTAAATAATAAAACAAAATGGTTTTGAGAAGAGTTCGAACTAGAAAAAAATAATAAATACATAAAAAAAAAGTTTGAGGCAAAAATGCAAAAATATTCTTATTTCATTTGGATCGACAAATAGTAATCAGTTCAATATTTTTCGTGAGAAAAAAAAAACTGCAGAAGTTGGTCCCCAAATTTACGACTTTCTCTCTTCCTGTCCTCTGTTGACGTCATTCAAACGAACCCACTGATGGTCATTCACAGCTTTCCATAAAGTAACCTGAAAGAAGAAAACATTTATTCAACCATCATTTGTTAACACTAAATAAAACGTTTTTCATTCATGGAATCTAAAACCATATTGCACGAGTCAAAAAAATACTTCACTGTTTCGAGGTCACATTTTGTATGAAGAGAAATGAAACTTCTTATCAAAAAATTTTTTTCCATTAAATTCAGAAGCTTAGCATTTAATTAAAAGTGGAGAACAAGAAATAGCAGTTTTGAAAGAAAGATTCTTAAAAGCATCCTTGGCAAATATCAGAGAAATGGCTTTGGGCAAAGAAGTTTTAACTTAGATATTATTATAAGTATAAAAATAAAATGAATGAACTGAGCTACTCATATAGTTACAATAGAGGAAGAAAATCCAACAAAGATTTTTGTAGCAAAGCAAAGTTTGGCTAAAATCATAATTTTTTTAGTAGGAAAACATGATTTTTTCCCCTTACACTTTTCAGTTAAAGCTCTGATAAAATGCATTAATAATACTTAATATTATTCAAAAATAATATTATATCTAAAATACTTAATATTTCCAACTAAAATGATTAAAATTATCATTTAATTACTAGTAAAACTAAACATTGAATAAAAATCATAATTATTATTCAACACTCTCAATTCAATTTCAATATTTATATTCACCAACTAGGCATTAAAAAACTTTTAAAAAGCACTTGTATTCAAATAATTTTAAAACTAAATGGGTATAATTGAAACATGTCTATAAAAATCAAATTATTTGATACACCGATAATTTAAAATTGAAATTTAAAATTTTCAGATCACTCTTATCCATATTTAGTTTTATTTATCATTCTAGTTTGAAATCAAATAATTATTTGTAAACTTTCAATTAATTCTATAGATAAAACTACCATTATCAATAAAATCAGATTTTAAAAAAATCACTATTTCAGTTGTTACTTGGTGTTTAAATCTTTCCAACCTTGACACAAAACCTTTCACAAGTTGAAGGCAAAAAAACTATGATTGCCCAATTTTGTTGAATGGAATTTTAGAGTGATATGGATGAGGAACTGGCAAACCAGATGCAGAAATAGGTTGTTGTTCAACAGGAAGACTTGGAATGGCGATTTAAAGAGCTCAGCTAGTTAAATTAATTAGGGCATCATTTGTTTACTTTCCAAGCAGCATTTTTCATTTTTGAAGTCATAATTTTATCCTAAATCAAATTTTAAATTGATTTTTTATTTTTTTTATTTTGAAACAATTTCACACACTGTTTATCTTTGAGTAAGTTGAGACCAATAGCAACAATTTCATCACACTAATATTTTACTCTAAACACTAAAAAGAATATAAAGATCAGTTTAATTTAAAATATATGCTTGAAATACAAGGTAAGTCAAAATGGTGCACTATGCAAAATGCTACAAAAAGGTAAGTTTTAAATGTACTCCTCACAAATGTTCGATATTAGCCCCTTTTGTTGTACGTCATTTTAATAACTTCCATGGATGCAGGCAATAGCTGATGTGATAGAGATTTTCAAAATAGTCGTGTTGTGGAACCTGGATGCACATAAATGTGATCTTTTACAAACCCACATCAGAAATTGAAATAGAAATTTAGAAATGAAAATTTAGAGATAGAGGTGACCAAAGCAAGAGTGCATAGTATGTAGTAGATTTGTGACCAACCCACCTTTGGGATAAAGTGTTATTGATCAGCCCATTTCATTTTAACACAAAAGCGTAACAAAAATGCTGACGACGATTTAAATGTGACTATTCTTATAAAAATTCTGCATATAAGTATATTTTTAATGATTACATTTATTACATGTTGCATAGTACACCTAAGAAATTGGGGAATTCATTACGACTTACATTATTTTTAAAAGATATATAAAGTAAGCATAAAGGATTGCCAAAATATGATAATAATAGCCATAGTGATACAGATATATATTCAAGCTGAGAAAATAAATTTTTCAATGTTAACTAAGTATTTATTCAGTGATTCAACAAAGATGAGGACTTTACTACAATCAATCTCTGACTACAAACCAGCAAACGTAATTAACAAGTTATCATTTTCACTACATTATTATAACTGATAAGCTGCTTGGTTATAAAAAAAAAGCAAAGAAATTTAATGTACCTTATTATCTCCACCAGAAACAGCAAGTACATTTCCAGTCACTGACCAGCTGACATGCCATACTACATCATCAAAAGTGTGAAGAATTTTGGGTGTCCAAGAAGTTTCTTTAGTCTTTGTCCATATAATAACCCTCTTATCCTAAAGAATTAAATGATGTTAATGCATAGCAAAACAATAAATTTTTTAATAAATAAATTATGTAGAAATCAAAGTAAAGTAAAAAATAAAATATATTAATATAATATTTTAAACAATGTTCAGATAATATTTTATTTAAAATATAGACTTTGCCTAAATAAAAATTAGACACATGATAGCCTAAGAAACGCAGTAATGTTAACAGAGCAACCTTAAAGGTTTTAAAAGAAACTAAAAGCTGTGCACAGAAGACTGCATACAACTAACCAGATAACGTGAAAACATTTAAAGTGAATGTAAAATCATGCTGAAATGAATGAGTCCAAAACAGAAGAATGTGATATTGTACAATACAGAACAAAGTGTGAAGACTGAACTATTTCATTACTTAGACAAAGTGCCGTACGAGTCTCAACTTCTCGTTTGCCTCAAATCATTTCATCAACAGCAGCAATGGATTCATTAGAGATTATGATGTTTACTTACACTGGATTTCGGCAGATTTGACATTGGAATATGTCGTAAAGAAATAAAACACACTCCTGCATTTGATGGTATCAGATTTATAGCTTTAGATATGCTAAAATGTAAGGAAAGTATAGTTGCAAGTTCAGTTGTAGCACTGCTTCCATGGGTAAAAGTTACTACCAAGGTTACCGAAGCAACACATTAGCGATAAACATAATTAACATAGCGATAAACATAGCGATAAATTGACATTAGCGATAAACATGATGCAGCAGGCATCTTTTTATTCTCATTGATCAAATTTAAATAAACAAACCTTTAGATATAGAATCTAGTTGAAAAAGCTTAAATTTGGTTAAAACAATATATACTTTTCTTTAAAACTTTTTGAATGTAAATAAAAAAACCTGCGGGTACAGAAATCAAATGAAAAAGTTTAAAACTCTGTCCTATTTCAAACAGTACAAATCCTCCAATTATACTTTTACACAATTCATTTGTAGCCCCTTGTCTGCTTCTAGTATGCACATTGATCCATTCTGGGTGCATCTATTTCAGCATGATATACATTCACTTTAGAGGTTCTTAAGCAAAAACTCTGCGACTTAACGAACTGCGCACAACCAGCAGTGCACTCTCCTTACCTTAATTTATAACCTCTAAAAATGGTATTGCAATCACCATGATATTTACAATGCTATAAGCAGTGTATCCATTTTTCTTCCGGGCAAATTTACTATATACATTTTATAAGGAAATAAATTTAAATAAAAAAAAGTGGCACATATTTCTTATTCAAAAAAAAATACTAATTTTGAAAAGTGTTTGAAGACTTGTAAGCAACTAAATAATTCAAAAATTACCTGTGAGCAACTGGCAATAACACTTTGTCCAAAATGTGCCGAAGGAGCCCAGGCAACATCTCTCACCCAATTAGAATGGGCTTCAAGTTTTTCTTCTTCACACCAAGTATCTTCTTTATCTCTAATTAATTATTCACAAAGAGAACATTTTATTAATTATAATTCTAGAATTCAAGAAAATGTACTGAATATTTTAAAAAACTTAAATACCTTTAATTGCTAAAATTTCTTAGTTTGACTTTATATTAAAAAAAAAACTCAGAGGTGCGACAGGCCATAGAGGGACAAAGCCTACTGTGCCCATCTCAGTTTTCGTGACCTTCGGCTCTGGGGTGCAGGAGCAGATGCTTCGGTCAGGTGGTCTGCCGAACGCGGAACACCTAGTGTTTAGTTCCCAAGCATGCTTGGTACTCATTTATCTACCCACTGAAGGGATGAAAGGCTGAGTCAACCTTGCCCAGCCCGAGGATCGAACCCAGGACCCGCGGCACAGGAGCGCGAAATGCTACCACTCAGCCACCTGGCATATTGCCTTTATATTAGAAATAATTATTCATAAAAATTATGCTATTGACCAAAATAGTAATTATGACGAGGATATATCTCAAATTCAAATTACTTCATTTTCTCTTAATTTTAGTTAGGATTGGTTAATTTCTTAATTTTTCCAGTTTGATAAAACTTCAAAATTATTAACTTGATTTTTCCAGAATAAAAAAAAAAATTACTTATTTACATTCAATCTGTAAGTTCCATTTTGCTCTAACAATGAAAAGAACTTTGTTTAATTGTAAGGGGATTTTTAATCAGTTTTAAAATATATATTGAAAAATTATTTTCAAATAAAAAGCTTCATTATTAAACACAAAAGTTCTTCCGCATTCAAAATATAAGGATAAAGGCCTTTCTCTAAAACAGAAAAAACAAAACAGTTATTTTGTAATTAAAAGTGAAATTTATAGTAAGCATTTCTGTATATTTATTTAATATATTTCAAAAATTTACAATTAATAAATAAAAAGAAATGCAAATAGAAATACACTTAGAAATGGTTAAAATTGATAAACAATACATTTAGCAGGAAAAATATTTATTTTAATTATAATTGTTTATAACTTCATGCTTTAAAAGTTTATGTTATGACAAAAAAAAGTTTACTTCAATAAAAGAAATGCTTCTTTAAATAATAATATTGTCAGTTTGACCTTTCAGAATTATCTATTAATTTAAATTTTAACTATTGTATGCTATTAAAATAGTAATGATTACAAGAAAAAAAATTACAATAGAATAAGTTTTTGTAAGATTATATAGGTTAATAGATTTAATGCCATATGATATCTTACAATAAGCTTTAATGAAATCACTCTCAAATTTCAACAGGTTTAACATATTCAGCACAGCGTGGCATTCAACGAATACTCATAAATTCAATATGATCTATTATATTACGCGCCTCACTACAACAGATAGACATTTTAAATCTGCGCAATAAAAGCTTATGCTCTACACTTGTGCTTAATGTGTTAACTATGAATTTTCCAAAAAAATAACAGGTTTCTAATTCATTCATTTCAAAGTTTCTTAAACTAACTTTTTTTAAAAATTAACAGAGAACTTTATTTTTTTTCAATTTAAATATTTTGAAGAAAACGAATAACTTACTACTAAATTTTAATGAAATCTTCTTCCCGATATCAACTAGCTATCTAGTTACAAAATATTTAATTCTTTCATTTAGAAAACATACTTCAAATACCAACAGTGATATTAAATTCATTTACTTGCAATTAATATGTGGTCAAAAATGAGACAATAATGATAAATAAAAGTTATTTACATCATATTTCCAAACAGACATTTTGTAAAAAAAAGAAGCACTTACACATATTTCCAAATTTTAACTAAGTTATCACAACCTCCAGTCACAAATCGTTTGGTCGAGTTGGCATTTGATATATTGGAATTGGAACCTGTGTTACTCCCATAAACCAACTGGGCATTTACAGGGGCCCAACTTACAGCATTACAGCCAATCTAGTAAATGGAAAACCAAGAACTCATATATTATTCATAAGATATCATATATTATAAAATTAAATGAATGTCGAAATCAAAAGTGACAACTTAAGAAAATAATGATAACTCATGCAAAAAAAATTTTTTTTGTTCGGATTATACCATAATTCTCCTATTCCATATTCAAAATCTGTTTTAAGTCACAAAAACTTAATCTCTTAAAAGTACAGTGAAATTTGAGGTCAGTCGTGATATACCATTTTTATTCTAATTACCTCAATTTTGATAATAACAGGGCTGGTAGTCCAAAATATAAAAATTAAGGACAAAATTACCTCCAAACTTAAGGACAATTTAAGAATGCTGATTCTCTAACGGGAGCAATTTGTACAATATCAGCATGGATTCTCAGATATATAATTGTTAATAGTTTTAGTAGTCCCTGCACTTTTTTTTAAAAAAAATCAGATTTTTTTTAACTAATAAAATAAAAATAAAAAGTAAAATATAATTTCTAACAAATAAAAAAAAAATTCTTTTTAATTTTTTTAAACAAAAAAATCAGAGAAAATAGTCTAAATATGGAAAATCGTTAAATAGTAGCAAAATAAGAGGATTCTCTTGTGAAAAACAGTAGAGTATGATACACTGATGAAGGGAAGAAAGAGAGATAAGAGCTTTTTATACATTTTCTTCACATCAAATGCTTTCTTGCCATTAAATCAAAGGTAATTGTCTCTAACACTGGAAGTAGATTTAAATCATACTTAACGCACTGTGAAGACTTTGTTGTTCATTTTATTAGTTACTTTGTTTCATGGTACATAACATAATTTCTGAATTTGATATTTTTTCAATTCTTTTTTAGATAAATAATATTTATTCTTCCAGTTAACTTCAACAAAAATTTGAAAAAAAAAAAAAAAAAAAAAAATACATACTTTTGAGTTNAAAAAAAAAAAAAAAAAAAAAAAAAAAAAAAAAAAACACAAAAATTTCAGGACAATTTTAGAAATGTTTAATAAATTAAGTATATTTAAGGACACTTTCTTTTTTTTGTAAAGGAAATTAAGGGGAATTTAAGGGTAACTTTAAGCCGTGTAATAAATAAGCATGTTTAAAAAAAATGTGTGTGCTAATATGAACTTACAGTATGTGCATTGTGGATCTTTTTTGTTTCCCATCGACCATCACCAGTACTGCTCAGTACAGATACAGACCCATCTGAGCTGCCACATGCCAATATGAGACCATACTCATAAGGTGCCCAACAAAGGGAATTAACTAGAATTAAAAATTAGTAACAAATGAAAAATACATGTTAGCTGGTTGGCTTGTCTTTTAAAGAGATGTTTTATGTTACAAAGTCATATATATAGTAATTTAAAAAGAAATTTTTCTGATCTGGATAAAAGAATAAATAAAAAAAATCTTCAAAAAACATTAAGGCATTTATTCTATAATTTTCATAAAGGTGAAAATTTAAAGAATAATTCTTTAAAAAATAGATAATATTTTGTTTTTTTATTTTTTGGGTACACTGACTATTTTTATAATCATATTAAAGGCTAAATTCTTTTTCTTAAAAAAAAAAGCACTATATATCAAAAATTTAAGCAATATCAAAACATAAACTAATAAAATTTTTATCGACATTACTTAAAAAAATAATTTAGAAAATATGATGTGGTTAATATAAGGGAGATTCTCATGAAATACGACAATTCCCTGTCCTTTACTCCAAGATCTAATACTATAATACTAAATAAATTTTTTTTTTAAAAATTAATAAATTGTATTGCTGTTGGCATTTTAAAATGACTTTGCCCTAGCATTGACTGTTTTGTATAGTTAAAAAATTTAATTGAACTTCAAAATGTCATTTTCCTGGCATATCCCAAACAATGTTTCCAATAATAACTAGCTTCAAAACTTCCCATAAATCTAATTTTTTTCGTCTGGTGAAAGCATTTCTAGAATATACGCAGAGGGTATTATTTACAAAAAAACTTTGTTTAAAAATATTTTTTCTGTCAATAATTTTTTTGTCCCAAGAAAATCTGTCATTTTCCTGGCTACTTTTATTTAGTGGCCTATAACCAAAATAGATAGAGCCAGCAATCAATATCTTATGTTAATAGATTGATTAGATACCCTCCTATATGAACATGTCTTGCTGCATGAATAAAGAACCAATTTTATGGTTCAAAATCTATTTCAAAAAATTTTTCAAGATGAGTAAGTTTTTGTGTTGTCATTTTCATGGCTTCTTGAAATCATTAATAACTTAAACTGCATAGATTTATCTGAGTTATTTTAAGAAATCCTGTTGTTTTCTGCAGAATTTAAACGTCTTAGGCCAAAATATTAAATTAAAGTCAAGTTATATGCTATAAAATGGCGAATTTGTCATTATCCTGGCTTATGAATTCCAGGACATTGAAGTGTTACCAGAAATTTTTTTTAACTGTTATTACTGTAAGGAGGAAAAGCAAATATTAACCTATTACCAGGTTTATGTATGATTGTAATATGTTTGGATGTAATCAAAGTTATTTATTTATTTAATGATTGATTATTATACACAATTTTATTCTGTACATATCAGCAACAACAAATAATTATATTTTTTCTATGGTGGATAAAAAGAATTAATTTAAGCAATTTATGGTCCATCTAACATAAAGATATGTTGAGTTACTTATTATTAACTAAAAATGACTGTTTTTTAAACTTCTAAGCCAATATGTCATTTTCCTGGCATTCAAGATTTGGTGAATTTCTATTTTATTTTTTTTCTCGAGCAAATGTCAATAAACTACACTGCTGTCTGTAAGATATTAATAAATGTCACTAAAGAAGTATACAAAAAAAATTTTAGATTATTTTGAAGATTTTAAATTTGAAGAAATTTTTTGATCCGAAATGTCATGTTTGAAAAGAATCACCCATAATTTACCACTGTTTTCCATATTTTCTGTTGCACATACAAAACATATCACATAGGAATATAATAAATAGTATACATCAGACAAATATTATAAGATAATTTAAATCTCATAAAACTCCCACAGTGTGGAAAAGTCTGTTTTATACAGTTTTATGAGCTACACCTCAAACAAATTGTTTATTTCAAAGCCTATAAATGAAAATGTCATGAAAAAGGAATGGGTGTAAAAATATCAAAAAAATAAAATAATTATAAAGATATAGCCTATTGATTTCAAAGCTTTTTAGACAAATTCAAACAAACAGTTCCTTAATGAACAGTATTTTTGCAGTAAATAACAAAGAGCACCTGTTCTTTATATGCGATTAGGATTTTTTTTTTTTTCAAAGTTTAATTTTTTGTAGTTGAAAGCAATCAGACCACTTGGACTCATTTTAAACATGCTATTATAATTTTAGAAAAGAGCTGAACTTGAAATATATTCAGTAGTTTTACTTCAGGTTATTGATTTTGTCAATTGTTTTAAAACTCCCTTACTTTTTGAACTCTCAATGAGAATCATTTCTTACTACGAGAATCAGAAGATTTAATATTCTATTTATAAAATTGTAATTTGATTAACAATATTGCAATTTAATTAAATTTTTAATTTAAGTATTTCTCCGTTTACAATTTTAAGATTTCTGAGAATGAGAAATTATTGAATGAATTAAAATCAGTTTAAATAAACTGTACAAAGACATCAAATTGCTGGTAGAATTCCAGTAATATCATGTTTTATTCTTTAGCACAGAAGATCTAATTTCATTTTCTAAATATATGACAACCAGTTCATGCTAGAAAAATTTATTAAATTTAAGTTTTATTTTTTTTCCTTTATAATATTATTTATTTATTCATAAGTCCTAAAGCTTCAGAAATAACAAATTGGTAAAAAATGATTATATAGTACAATTATTCTGGTAAAATTTGTGAATGGTCCTCCATTCCAATATACAAATACTTAAAAAAAATATATGATTTAAGTATTTATTATTGACAGGGGGAAATGTAATTTTCTAAAGCATTAAAATAGGAAAAAAATTTATTAACTTCTGTTTGATTCGCCCTTAAAATTGTAATTTATTAATAAATTTAAAAAATTATGCAAAAAATTTATTGCTCTTGCTTCTTTAATTACTGAAAAATTTTGGTTTGTAGAGTTTTGTTACATAGATCAGGGGTCTGCCCAGACATTCTGTGAAAGGCCCGTTTTTGTAAAATTGTGAAAAAATTACTCGTAATTTGTGAACATAAAATAAACGTTAAGTCACATTCTTTCAACCAGGGTCTGCTTTTGTGAATTTGTGCAAATAGGGTCCATTATTTCAAAAAAACTTTTTTAACGAGTTTTGAAATTGTAAAGACACACAAGATTATGCTCAATTACAAGATTATGCTGTAAAATTATAATTAAAAAAATTAAATTTAAAAAAATAAACAGCAATTGCAGCTACTAAATTAGCGATGGAACATACAAATATTTGGTATTTAGCCCATACTGCTGAATGCAGAATATTCATTTCGGACGAATAAAGGAAGAAGCGTCTGCGGAAGACAAAATTTAGTTCATTTACATCTATCCCCCCCCTTCCTGGGAAAGGTTTATTCGATTAACAAAACAATAATGAAGATAAACATTTGTGAAGGGTCCGATTAAAAGATAAATTATTTTGTGAAGGGTCCATTTTTATGTTAAGATATTTTGTGAAGGGTCCGCTTTTATGAAAAGATATTTTGTGAGGGGTCCGTTAATGGACCCAAATTTCTTCTAAACAGACCCCAGTAGACCTACTTTTGCAAATTACTACAATTTTAAAATTGGTAATTATATCTTATGAGGGAAATCGGGTCAAATAAAGTGCAATACTCCAGATGTGTGAGCGGAGCAAATCTATTAAAGTCAACAGTTTGAAAACTTAAGAAAGTACAATTGAGAAGACCAACCAGAAGAATCATGCTTGTTGTATTCATATATATTTTCCCAAGTGCCATCTGTTTCCTTCCAGATAATGACCTTTCTATCGTAGGAACAAGATGCCAGCATAACACCAAACATTGGGTGAGCCCAAGCAACTTGCCACACAGGTGCATCATGACTAGAAAAAAAAAACATATATATATATACAGGGTGATTCTAAAAAGATGGGAAAAATTCTAGGAAGTGATAGTACACATCCAAGCAAACAATTTTTATCAAAGAATGCATGGTCGAAAACAAAACGCAATACCGCTAGAGGGCGTCAAAGTTCATGTTCTTATATGAGGCAAAAACACACAAAAAACGATGAAGTTAAGTTATAAAAGCAAATTTAATGATATGTGATTACAATAAGTGTTCAAAACAGTGGTCGGCAGCAGCTATGCACGCAGTACAACGACTAAGAAAAGATAGGGCATATCACAAACTTTCCCTGCAGCGGCCGAAAGCTTGGCGACAAGTAAAGTAACGCAGTAACTCGCAACAGGAATGGAGCTTTCATGTTTGCATCAAACAACTTTCCAAATGCGCCAACACCTTTGCGTTTTGTTTTTGACCAGGCATTCCTTGATCAAAATTGTTTGCTTGGGTGTCTACTATCACTTCCTAAAATTTTGCCCATCTTTTTAGAATCACCCTGAATA
>NC_092206.1:91456966-91511494 GCF_043381705.1 Parasteatoda tepidariorum | reverse complement strand
AGCCCTCTAGTATTTAAAAAAAAAAAATAAAACAATTATAAAAATATAGCCTATTGATTGCCAAGCATTTTAGACAAATTAGAACAAAAATTTCCTTAATGAGCAGCATTTTTAGTAGATAACAAAGAGCACCTGTTCTTTATTTGTGATTGGGATTTCTTTTTTCTAAAGTTCAATTTTTTAATATTTTAATTTACAGTACAGGAAAGCAATCAGACCACTTGAACTTATTTTGAACATGCCACTATACTTTTAGAAAAGAGCTGAACTTAACACAGTTGTCTAAAACTTTAAAAACAAGATTTATAAATTAAACTAGAATAATTAACTATAAAAGAATTATTATATTACATAAAATGTAAGTTAAATTAAAAATATTTTTATAAACATATTCAGTAGTTTCACTTCAGGTTATTGATGCTCTTGTAAATTGTTTTTAAATACCATTACTTTTTGAACTCTCAATTGGAATCATTTCATTCTACGAGAATCAGAAGATTTAATATTCTGTTTATAAAATTGCAATTTGAATAACAATATTTTAATTTAACTATATTTTAAACAGAAATTAATGTATTTTTAATTTAAGTATTTCGCTGTTTAGAATTTTAAAATTTCTGAGAATAAGACATTGTTAAATGAATTAAAATCAGTTTAAATAAACTGTACTAAGACATCAAATTACTGGTAGAATTCCAGTAATTTCGGATCTTATTCTTTAGCACAGGGGATCTGATTTCATTTTCTAAAAATATGACAACTAGTTCATGCTAGAAAAATTTATTTAACTTAAGTTTTTTTCTTCTTTATAGTATCATTCATAAGTCCTATAAATTCAGAAATAACAAACTGGTTAGAAATGATTATATAGTTCGATTATTCTGGTAAAATTTGTGAATGGTCCTCTATTCCAATATACAGTGGAAATAATTTTTAGACATTTTTTATTTACTTAGAATATATAAATAATATTTAAACATTAGAATTTCTTTAAAAAAAGAAAATATGATGTAAATATTTATTATTTACAAGGGGAAATGTAATTTTCTAAAGCATTAAAACTAATCGGAAAAAAACATATTAACTTCTGTTTGCTTCACTTTTAAGTTTGTAATCTATTAATAAATTAAAAAGATAATGTAAAAAATTAATTGCTCTAGCTTCCTTAATTACCAAAAAATTACGGTTTGAAGAGTTGTGGTACATAGATCTTCTACTTTTGCAAATTATTACAATTTTAGAATTGGTAATTATATCTCATGATGTAAATCGGGTCAAAAAAGTGCAATTCTCCAGATGCGTGAACAAGGGTACATCTATTGAAGTTACAATCTATGAAGTTATATACAACAGATTGAAAACTTAAGAAAGTATGGAGAAGATCAACCTGAAGAATCATGCTTGTTGTATTCATATATATTTTCCCAAGTGCCATCTGTTTCTTTCCAGATAATGACCTTTCTATCGTAGGAACAAGATGCCAGCATAACACCAAACATTGGGTGAGCCCAAGCAACTTGCCACACAGGTGCATCATGGCTAGAAAAAAAAAACATATACATACATATTTATTTAGATTAATAATTTTACCATACAACTTTTATTGTTGAGTCTTATTTTAATTATCTGCAGAATTTGATAGCATGACAATCACAGATAAATGATTCCTACAAATAATCTATAAAATGATCAAGAAATGCCTCCCCTATGTTAAAACAGTTCTTCTTGATTCGTAAGTAAGGACCTTTACATTTTGTTGATTCAAAAAAGGAATTTTTCATGAAAAAAGAGAAGTAAAAATAAGGTTGTCTCAAATCAAATCACAAACAAGGTTTTGGGAGAAATTCAGGCATTCTTATAAAAATTTTTGATCAAAAAAATTTCATGCGAGATTATTTATTGTTAAAAAAAATATTTTATGCCAGTTTGTGTACTTATTAGTTTGAATTCCTTAAGTTTATGAATGGAACCTTAAATTTAATATAAAAAATTATTACTATTTCAATACATTGTTATTTCTATTATTTTTACACATATGCTGGTCTATTCAAGAATCATGTAAAATCAAATAATTTTTTTTTTCTTTGCTTTTATTATCAAAAATTTTTTTACAATATATAAGCTTTACTTTCCAAAAATATTTGGAAAAAGTTATTGTACTAGGAAAGAAAAATATGCTAACATTTTTGGGGAAATTTCAGTAAAAAAAAACTATGTTCTGAGGAAGTATTAGGCTTTGAGAATCCTTTGAACCCCTTGCTTATCTATAATTGAATATTTTCAATACATCATAACTAATATATTCCTGATAAGTAAACTAATTATAATTTACAAGGTCCCGGAGGGGACTGATTGTTAAGACACGGTTCCCAGCAGATCACCGAAGCCAAGCATCACTGGCTACGGTCAGTGTGCGGGTGGGTTACCACTTGGATCAGCCTGCGTAGGGATCGAGGGTGTGCGGTATTGGTCCTCTTTAAACTGTTCTACCGTAAAGTGCTCAACTTCGTGTGCAGGTCGTCGGGCTACCGAAGCAGGGGTGCCCTCCCCTCTGCAGAGGATCAAAACTGTGATGGCATGTCTTCAGATCATCCTCAGGGATGTTTCCCAGACCGTCGCCAATAGCTGTGCAGCTCTAGAGCGATGTAAATGAACAACAAAATATAATTTACAAGAAATAGAAATCTTTATTTAAAAGAGTTAATAATTTTTTCAATTAATCAATTTAAAGCTTTAACTAAGTTACTATCAATATTTCAATTATTTAGCATAATAATTAGATTAAATTTCGTAATAATGTATTATTTTGATATGTCTAATGGTTTTAGTATGTCTATATTCTAGTCCATGCAGCTCAGCCTCAATTAAAAGAGTAGTTCAAAATTTTGGTCTTACTAAACTGAAAAATGAATAGGTAGTATGGAGGGGCTTCAAAACTATTCTTTTGCAATCACATTCTTTGATGAAGAGTTAAAATTGATTGGAGTGAATGAAAGTTGATTTTACATATAATGAATAAGATGATAGATAATAGTTTTTTTTTTTTTTAATATTGTCATTGCATTTTCATTTTCAGTAACTAAACAACTTAACAGATTGGATAAATTGCAATTCTATACATAATTTTATTAATTGCAATTTTATTTATAATTATTTAATATTTTTTACACCGAAATTTAAATTTTTGAGAACTGTCGAGACAAAATGAGAGTTAATGTCAAAATAATTCAAAAACGTAATTCATCATAATTCATATTTATATTAACTAAAAATTATCCTGAAACCAAAATTTTGGGTCCCTGACCAATGTCAAAAAGGGGTTTATAAGATGGCAGTTAAAACTGAATAAAATCTTTTATTGTCAAAAACTTGCCAACCCTGCCAATAGCACAATTCGAAATTTGAATAGTATAGTGCTGATATTTCAAGGTATTAAAAACCATGCAGAAATTACTGCTATAAAAACCAAAAGAAAACATGCTGATTTAAGATAGAACTAAACACATTTTAAAAAAAATATTTTGACTTAAGTAACTAAAAGAGGCTAAGGCAAAATATTTAAAATTTTAATTTTCTCTAAAATTTGTATTTTACAAGATAAATTGTATAAAAATTTTGAAATTCTGCATGACATACATAAAATACATACTATGAAAACAGCTTTTTTTTTTAATTTTTTAGTACTAAGTTAAATTTAGTTAAACGAAATTTTCGTCTTTAAAAAAGATGGTCTCTTTTAGATTTGTCAACATTTTACAAAATAATTAACCAAAAAATGTATTTAAATTAGCACTTAACACTCTTTTTGATGTTTATTGTTGATTAACACATAAGGTTGCTCTACGTACTTATTTTTCAAATTTTAAAGGGCTTTAAAAAATGAAGAAATATGCATTTTACAAGCACTTATTTTACTTATTTATTTTTAACAAATCACCCTCTACATGCACATACATAGGTCATGGTCAATAGGTGAAAAAGTGAACCAGTGATAATCTCAGTCTCGTTCAAAATGTTTTTTTTTTTTATGTTTTTTTTTTTTTTTTTNTTTTTTTTTTTTTTTTTTTTTTTTTTTTTTTTTTTTTTTTTTTTTTTTTTTTTTTACGCATGGGAAAAGCAAGAACATTTTCTGACAGATGGTTTTCTGATAATTGGTTATTTGCAGCAGTTTTGTTGGTCTTTCTTAGAGAACTTTTTAACATTACATTGACAGGACAAAAAAAGAAAACAGTTAATCAAAAGAGTGGTTGTTGAAGAAGGAGGTAGCCCAAGCATGAAAACAATACACAGTAAAAGAATTCAAATTTTGAGGTACAGTGATCAAAAAAAAGGACCACCCCAAATAACTTTTGATCTAATGATCGGATCTTCACGTTCCAGGACTCAATCTTAATGGCTCAAGGTGGTAACATCAAATTTGCTAATTAATATGTACAGATAGTTTTTTAAGTTACAAAACCAGATACAAAAAACATACTTTTTACTGAATAAAGATAACTTTTTTTCAACGGATTTGGATTTCTGACCCCTAAAATATAGGGAGTAACTGCAATCTGGGAAATAGGGTCAACATAGTTTGGTCAGGAGAGCAGTCCAAAGTTTTGACCCCTAACTTTTAATTTTTGCATAATTTGCTATATCTCTGGATCAATTGAAAAATTTTTGCACACAATTATAAAATTCGTTAATTTTAAGATAATACTGTGCAAAAAATAACCTTCATTAAATATTCATTATTATTCATTAAATATTCATAATATGAACTGTACGGTGTACAATTTAAGGATTTATTAAAGAATATAATTTTTTGTGGCAAAATAAAAAATTTGAGCAAAATTGGTCAAATTTTTAATGAGAAATCAAATTTTAAATATCTGACTCTTTTGGAATTCAATTTGTCAAGAACCATTCAATCCATTTTACTTAGATTTTGTATTCTCCCATGTAAAATTATATCTTTAAAATGATGCAAAAAAATTTTTGCCTTACAACTCAAAATTTTTTCAACCATTATTAGAAAAAATAATAAATAAAAATACTTTATGAAGGTCATTTTTTACATGGAATTATCGTTGGACAAACGAATTTCATAATTAAGGACAAAAAATTGTCAATTCAGTTAAAAAGTTATCAAAATATAGTGCAATACTCAAAAAGTAATATTAACATTAAGGCGTCAAAACTTTGGACCACTCTCCTGCCCGAACTATTGGGACCATATTTCTTAGATTGCGGCTACCCCCTATATTTTGGGGGTCAGAAATCCAAATACATCAGGGAAAAAAGGTATGTTTATTCAGAGAAAGTACGTTTTCATGTCTGATTCCGTATCTTAAAATATCGTCTTCACTTACTAATTAACTTATTTGAAATCACCCCATCTAACCATTAAGATTGGTTCCTAAAAGATGAAGATCTGAGCATTAAACTAAAAGTTATTTAAGGTGGTTCGTTTTCTTTTCTTTTTGGCGCACTGTACAATAGTGAAAGCACACCATGCAAATGCCAGAATGCTGCTTGGTAATGAGATCTTTAGGCTTAAAACTTATAAATTGAAGCCTGAAGATTATTTCACACAAAAGCACTTAAATTAGCTTTTCCAAAACACAATAAATATGTCATGGGAAATGGTTATTTGGCTAATTGAAAATATGAATATAAATTAGAATATTTTAACTTTAAACTAACTTCAAAAAATTTATAAATTTAAATTAAACTTTATATTAACTGAATATGTCAATATAAATTGAAGAGTCAAATTTAAACATGATAAATAAGCAGTCATATTTACCCTTTTAGAGTAGCAACTATCTTTTGTGAGCCACTACGAACATCAAATATTTTAACAGTTTTATCAGAAGAACAGGTAGCCAATCTGATGCCATAATAATCCATTTGGGCATCATGCTTAAAAAAGGAATTAAATAATTAAAAAAAAATTTTAAAACATACTGCAGATAGGAAAATACTACCAAAATCAAATTTAATTTAATCATGCTGGAAATTATTTAAAAGTCAAGAAAAGTGAGTCGTAACCCTTAATAATTTTTGAATTCTCACTGCTATATGTAATAAAATTCAGACATAGCATTTGCACAACACAAATTAAATAAATTTTATTGAATAAGTGAATCTATAAAAAATGCAGAACATTTAAATGAAGATACTATTAAGCTTAATTAATGAAATAATGTCAAGAAATAAGTTCTAAACTCAGTTTATAATAAATTTTAGTCAAGGGAGATATTACATTCATAACGAGAGCATTAAATCATATTTTAAAAGTTTATAATTTAATAACTGCTGTTTTTTTTTTTTTTTAGTTATGAAATTAAAGGATCAGTAATGATTACTCACTTTAATTTACTATTTTTATAGAGGGAAAACTATTTCTACAATACTAGACTGTTTTTATAATGGTATAGCACATATACTATATTAAAAATAGCAAGTACCATACAATTTTTACAATAATAAACTTTACTATTCTTACAATAGTAAGTCTGACAATGACTACCTACATATATCCTACCTTAATTTAGCCAATCCTAAGTGAGCACACAAAAACATATTTATTGAGAAGAAATAATACATTTAAAAGAAGCTAGAAAAATTGCTTATAGGAAAATGCAATACAATATGCAGAAGAAATAGAGATATAAATTAATAGGAACAAAATAAATTTTCTAAGACAAAGACTAATATTACGAGTCAAGCATTTAACATTTACTTACAATCATATCTGAGTGACCGGTGTCAACATCTTGGATGATATTTCCTAAGAAAAAAATAAAATGAAGACTCATAATGATATAAAAAGTTTCATTAAAATTCAAAAATAAGAAAATCTTTCAGAAAAAATAAAACCAAACAAAATCCATGTTTACCAGTGGTCATGGTCTAGGAAGATAATTAAAGTTCCACAAAATTAAACCACAGTCTTCGGTAAAATACTAATTTCGGAAACAATTAACCTGAGAAAAAAACGACGTGTATCAACTTTATTGTTGATGATGACAACTTTTCCATTCTATTCCGGTCAGTGAGAACAAACGTGGAGCGAAGCCATCATCTAGTATTTTCAGTTTAACAACAGTATTATTGCAAATATAACACTAAATTACTCTGAAAAACTGTAATGCGTTTATATAGCTTAGATTACGAACGCAACATTTCAAAATATATATTTCTTACAGTTTACAGTTAACAAAACAGTCAATATAATTAAAAAAATTGTTTTAACTATGGCATCTATTTACAACAAATTTTAATAGGGGACCAGTTATATTTAAAGCTGTTGAATGGAACAAAAATAGAAAGAGTTGTTCTTCCGAATTCAATTCTTTTCAAAACTGAATTAATCATTAATCATGTCAGATTTTACGCATAGCGTCGTTTTGTTTACCGGAGATGATGGATTATCTTTGGAATTTAATGTCCGTAATACAAATGAAAAATCTCATTTAAAAGCTTTAATAGAACATGGCGGAGGTATTTGTACACAAAATGAAAACTCTGTGCACCTAATAAGTCCTGGTACAAAAGTCTTAAATGCTGATTTGGGTAAAAAACTTGTTAGCTCCAGTTATATTTATGATTGTGTCAAGCGAAACTATTTATTAAACGTGAACGAATATGTATTCACGATATCAGAAGCACAAACTAGTGATATCAGTGACGAAGATAGTGGACTATTCGCTCAACGTCAGTCAACATGCAAGTCGCCTAAGAAAAACATTCCAACGATGAATGTTGAAGTTAGTCCGATAAAACAACCTAATGTTAGTAATGAGACTACACCCTCGAATTTAACACTCCCTTCGAGTAACAGTGCAGTGGCACCCATTTGCAACTCATCAGAGAGTTTTGTTGAAGGTAGTCAAGATAATTCTACCAGTTACAAAATAACATCCCACGTTTACTACGGCAATGTAAATAATCCAGCTAACGAAAAAATCAAAACAAAGGAAGGTTTGCTAGAAAATTCTGAAGAATTCAATCCCTCCCAATCTCTTGTTTATCCATCAAATCCAAAAGACTTATTAAGGGGCAATATTAAAAATACTTTGAATCTTTCTTCACCATCAAAGCCATCAGACTTAATAAATGTTAGTCCTTTAAACCTTTGTTCGCCATCAAAGCAAGCTGACTTAATAAATTTTAGTCCTTTAAACCTTCGTTCACCATCAAAACCTGCAGATTTAATTAATATTAGTCCTTTAAACCTTTGTTCACCATCAAAGCCAGTTGAATTGATGAATGCTACAAGATCTTTAAATCTTCAGTCTTCGTCAAAACAGTCGGACTTATTGGTTGACACCGTGGAGAACACGTCAATTCTTCAGTCACCAGCCAGAAATATTCCCGATGTTTCAGCTCTTCAGCCCACTTCTCCACGAAATTCCATGAAAACGCAAAAAGAAAGAATTTTTTCTTCCCCTAAAAAGCTAATTGATATCTCACCCATAATGCGAGCTGATACTAAAAAAGTCAACAAAAATAATATTAACCAGCGTTTAGAATTACCCGTAAGGAATCCCTTTCAGGAAAAAACTGACAATGTGCTGATGGAGGAAGAATGTGGGGAAAATTCAGAAAGAGATACCGAAATCAACATTGATATGAACATAGGTATTTCCTTGCCTGGAAATCAGTTATTATCTTCTGCTTCACCTATAAAAATTACAGATTCCTGTTTTGAAAGTCAGAAAGGAGTGTCGAATGAAGCTGAAATGGCACACAATGCATCAGCAGTTGTTTCAAGTTCTCAGCCAGAAGATGGGTTAGATAATTTTGATAATATGCTGTTGAATAAAGCACTTCACAAACCACAGTCTGAGGTAAAATAAAAAGTTTAAAATCGTTATATAATTTTTTATTCTAACAAAAATGTCAACCCATAAAAGTTATAGATTTTTTTACTATTATTATTATTTGCAATCAATATCCCTGTCGCAAAATTTTTTCGGGCTTTCTGCGGCAAACTTCCCTAACATTAATGATATATTTTTCTTTAAGTTTCTTTTAATTATAACAATTACTAATTTAAAGTAACAGAAACGTTGTGTTTATAGAAGAAAGTGTAGAATAAAAACATATAAAACATTTTAATTGTAAAGGTAATATTTTTTAATTCTAATATTAAAGGCATTTTCTCACATTTTGTAGGTGGAAAAATGCCCTAATTATTTCCCCTTTCTAATTTTGGAGATCATTACAATATTTAAAATTCATAAATAAATTTAACGATAATAAATTAAAATTTGTACATAGATTAAAAATCGTAGTATAAAGATCGATGACAAAAATCATGCTAATAGGACTAAAATCTTTCTGCGAAAGCTATGTAACGTTCTGTGACGCCGCAATTCTACTCTGCCAAGGGGATCAATCTGAACTATTATTATTTTTCTTCTTCTAAACAATAGAGAGTTAAAACTAATGAATTTATTTTGTCAATCGAGTGAAATTGCAAATTTCAGGATTTACCTAATACATTTTTACTATAATGTAGCTGAAAAAATTACACCTTTTTATGGTACTTTAGCCAGCTCAAGTAAGTTCAACAATTTTATTTATTGAAATAAAAAATAGAAACAAAAAACAGTTGAATCTACTATTTTTCACAGGCGACTGTATAACCAGCAAAATGGATTATTCCTTCTTATCTTGATTTTTTCTTCTTCATCTTTTAATTTAGTACAGCCCTAAACTATAACTTTTGTCTATAGGCTTTTCCATTTTATTCTAAAAATTCGTTGATTTGATCAAAAATTATAGTAAATTAATGATACTTCATTATACATAATAAAATAAACATGTTAATTAAAACCTTTTTATTAGCTAGGTATAGAAAAAATCTAATATTTTTTATCTATTAACTCTTTTTTTAATAATTAAATTAAAAAATAGTTGAAATGTCTTACGTTGGGCAAACGAAAGGCACCATTAATACCTAAAATTGATACTCTTATTCCAATGATTCTGCTTAACTGTGAAAACTACTTATGAGAGTTAACCAGAGCTATCAAATTTCTAGGTCCTTTTTTACTAAAAGCAAATCCTTAAATAATACATAGCTCCCATTTGAATCCAAATATAGTCTACACGATGAAAATATATAATTAAAAAAAATCATCTGGGATATTGTTGAAATTCTTTTTATTTCTCTAGTAAATTCTTTTCCTCGTTATTCATTTATTAATATTTATGTTTATAAAGATCCTCTGTATTGAAAAACAAAACAAAGCGTTATATTCGAAATTAAAGTTTTTAATTGGGACTGATTTTGATAGTAGATAGTAAAGCAGCACCGTTATCATGAAAAGTAATAAATTTGATATTCAGAATTATTGTCATTCTCTTCTTATGTCTGGGGTGGCTATTTTATTCCAAAGGGGAAAAAACTGCCCTGAAAAAAGTTTCTTCCAACCCCCTCCCCCCGCCCCAAAAAAGTGGAAGAAATTCTTTTCAGAAAGAAATATCAAATGTCAAAACAGGTTAAATGACTGTATTAATTTTTAAGCTATTTAATCAGAGCCGGATTATACCTTTCGTAGGCCCTAGGCACAGAGTCGGATTATACTTTTCGTGGGCCCTAGNCTAGGCACGTGCCTAGTGTGCCTATAGGTTAATCCGGCCATGTATTTAATGTATCATTTTTTAATAAGCAAAAATATAAAATAAGTGCTTTGTTAAAAGTGCTGTGTTATAGTTAATAAAGAAGAAAACAAATAAAATCAAAAAGTTTTCAATTTTTAAAATGGTAAGTGTTTAAAAAACGGCAAATTCGACTTGCCTTGATATAATTTTTTAAAAATTAACATTGCAAAACTCGTGGTTCAGTAGGGCAATTGGAATACATAATAATACTCATTATTATTTAATACTTCCATTAAAAGAGAAACGTATTTCTTTTGACTGTTTTTTACCACTTTGGAAGAAATTTGCCACCCTGATTTATTTGTAACAATAATTAGACATTTCTTATGGTGAAAATTTTTATTTGATAGGATGAAGAAAGCCTTTCTCAGACTTGTACTGTTAGTAGCTCTGCCGATGCTCAAGTCTCATCGAAGCCTTGCTCTGCTGAAGTTAACAACACAACACAAGATAATCTCCCTGATTCACCTAACTTTATTTCAAGTAAGAACTTCTTAAGATTATATTCCTAAGTAGAAGTTTTATTCGGTTAAATAACAATACAGTACTGTAAAATACAATACAATAACAGTGCAATAACTAAATATAAAAAGTGGCAATTAAAAAGTTATTTTTTTGTGAAATTGCACCCCTTTTGACCAGGTATATAACACCTGGTAATTTTTTGAAGAAAATCTGAGATGGCATGAATCACCCCATAATGTTAGGTGTGACAGTTTCTCTGATTCTTGCTCTTAATAGATATGGAATTATCATGAGTTATTCATAAAAATTCAACGTTTATTATGAATTATTCATAATAATTCCATTGTAAAATCACTGGAAAGGAAAATAAATAAAAATGAAACTCAGTCAGCCCATAGAGAGCCAAGGCTTACTGTGCCCATCTCAGTTTTTTTACCTTGGAACTCTGGAATGCAAGAGCAGATGCTCTGGTTAGGTGGTCGGCCCAACGCGGAACCCCCAATGTTTAGTTTCCAAGCCTGCTTGACACTCATTTTATTGACTCACTAAAGGGATGAAAGGCTAAGTCAACCTTGCCCGGTCCGAGAATCGAACCGAGGAGCTGTGGTATGACAGTTTAAAGCGTTACCACTCAACCACAGCGCCTTGAATAATGAAGGGGAAAATAATTTTGTTATTGTGTTAGTATGTGTCTGTTACTTGTGCTTATGATTTTGTAGTTATTAATTTATGAAGATTCATCAACTATTTAGTCCCATAGTGAACTGATCATAAAGACACCATTCCCAGTAGAACACTAAAGTCGAGCATCAATGGCTGTGAATGAGCAGCTTGTGGTTGAGCGATATCATTAAACTATTTTGCCGTTAACTATAACATGTATATATAATATTCTACCTCATTAAACTATTCTATCATAAAATGCTCAACTTCACCTGCAGATGGTCAAGCTACCAAACCCGGGAAACCACCACCTCTGCAGAGGATGGAAATTGCGATGACATGTCAGATTATCCTCAGGAATATTTCTCTGATTGCCACAGATGGTCCATTCTGTAGTTCTAGTGTAGCATGAATAAATTACTACTTCATTGATTATTTTAAAAAAAATTTTACACAGTAAGAATTGGTTTTCCACTAAAATAGTTTAATATTGAACAGTTAACACTTAATTACTTATTTTTAGGCCAAGTAGTAAATGAAGAAGAGTACATTAGAAATTTGGCAGTTGAGGTTCAAGAAATCCTTGAAAAGCCACCACCTAGAACCATCCAGGACAAGATTACGCTTGTGAAATATGTCTGCTGTGTCCGTAAACTTACGCCAAAAACCGTTTTAGACTCATTGTTAACACAATCTGATTCTTTAGATCTATGACTAAAGTGATGTCTTCAAAAATATAAGGCCTTGTGCCTTCCAATATTTTTGCAAATATAATTTGTTAATGTGTTCAAAACTGTTCATCTTTCTGTTCATGTACTAAAGAAATATGTTTAATAAAAGAATTAATTATTAAATCTATATGTGTATTTTATTTATGTACTTAATTTAAATCAACCCATTTTTTTTTTATTTAAATAATCAGTGATTTAAGTCATGATTTTTTTTTAAAGAAATCAGTCATTTAAAAAGAATTTTAATATAAAATTGATTAATTTTTTATTGATTTTTTATAGTTTTGAAATTTGAAGAAAATATATTGTTGTGTTAATAAGTTTCTACACAAGTAAATTACAAGTGTGAAATAAATTCAACACATAAGACACCTTAAAATCATTTAATTCAAATGAATGCAAACTTAGAACATACTAAAAATTTAATAGAGTTATTGAATATGTATTTTTAAAGTTTAACAAAAAGAAGGAAAAAACTTATGTTATTTCACTTTTAAAGATAACACGGGTGGATCCTAGAATAGTCCACCCCGTGGCGAATTTTTTAAATATCACCAGGCAAGTCTTTGAAATCTCGCCAAACTATGTTTCGGGGAGATAATCTTGAACACCACGATTCCTCCACCAAAATTCTTAAACCTTATTGGTTATTTGATAAGTATATAAATACGCGAAAGTTGGATTTCATTAGAAAAGAGGTAAAAGTGTTTATTTTTTTGCCAGTTATGCTTCTGATCTCTTGCAGTTAGAATCATTGTTATTATTTCATTTTTTAACTATTATTTAATTTATTGCCGTTATTATTTTATTTTTTTGTGCGGAACCAGTTCAAAATGGTAAGCAATGCATGAGTGAATTTTTAACTTTAAAGAATGCAAAAGATAAGTGAGCTATGATTGAATGGTATATGAATCAAAATTTAACTTTAAAAGTGCATGAATGCCCTAAATGTAGAGAACAAATGAGTTTGAGCCATCAGAGTAAAGGTAAGTTATTTTTTATTCTATTAAAAATATTTTAATAGCTTAAATTGTTTTTTAATAATCAAAAAGGAATGTTGATCCCAGCAATAATCGCCAACTTGGCAAGATTTTTAAGAAGTCGCCAAGAGGTGGGCTATTCTAGGATTTTACTGATATCCCTAACAGTCAAAAATGGAGACATTTTTATGGGGCACCTTAAGGGTACCATGGTACACAATTTGGAAACTATATATAGCTAATAATTTGAACAAAATCATACCACATTATAAATTTAAAAGCCAAAAAAAAAAGGCCATATGAAATACCATAATGAAATTAACACAGTATATTGATAAAATCTATGCAATATAAAATTAAGAATATTAAAATAAACAGTTATTTGTTGAACTAATGTTTGACATTGCAGGTAATGGTGAGTCAATTTTAGAACCAGGATTCATATGATCAAAATCTGTTCCTAGTACATAGAGATCATGGTTACCTTTAGAGAAGCTATAATAAAATTCAAAATTCTACAAGCATTAATAGTAATACATTAAATGTTCACTATTAGTAACCCATTGTCAAAAGGTGCAGATAATGGCAAGCTATTAATTGACCAGTCAAACTTTAAATTTATAGTGGGTTTCCTCAATGAAAATGTGTGTCGATATTCAGAAGAGATAGATCTATGAAACACGCATATCATCCAACCATAGACGAGCACCTAGAGCTGTTTTAAAATACTATCATTTAACCACCATGCAATTTTATTTCAGCCTAAAAACCACATGCCAGGTTATATTGTTTTGCATCTTTATATTACATACATGCAAGTCAGTTTCATGTAAAAGTTCTCTACATAGACTAGTTAGTACCGATGCTTCGTCCAGTAGTTTCCTTGTCTACTTTGTTTGGTTCAAAATTACATGGTACGGAATTGAGTAAACTTAAGCCAGCTGTCCAATGGTGGTTATAAAAAGAACTTCCACACCACAACCAATGAAGAGACAGCGGTAACAGAATTAATAATTACATTGTTGTGTATGCTTGCCAGCTGCCAGAATGGAAAGCATTATCCCCAGCTCTCAGCTGGCGAAGTTAGCCATGCCTTTACTAACTGTGATTCCTGTGAAATACATATCTGCTCCATAAAGAGATCAAGGTTACCAGAGAATGAAATAGTAAAATTTACACCCCATGCAAGTAATTTATAGAATATAGTCAACATTTATTTAGTGGTAGATCTAATGTAAAACAGTGCAGATAATAGTGGATCAAGGATAGAAATCGGGTAAAAGACCTTAAAAAAAATCAGTTTTGTTAACTTTAAATATTAATCACTATCTATGTCCACATTGAACAGATATGCGTTCATAAAACACACGTGCCTGCACATGAACATGGAGATTTTTGTTAACAGGTAGAGAAGAAGCAGTAGTATTTACAAAATGTTCAAGCACATGGGAAGATTTCAGTATCGGTATCGACAACAAACTAATTGTCTTAAGGGCAGTAGGCCATTAGATATTGAGGAAAATAAATTTCAGAAGGGGACCAGCTTAAAGGTCTCTTTTTTTAAAAAATACAGCAAATCTTTTTTTTTTCCTTCAAATTTTGCAAGTTTGAAATTCCTTTCGCACATTGACCTTTGTAGTTTGGCATGGACAGATACGAATACAAAAATTTTCCTAAATACATGTGCGAAACATAAAGTCTATCATCAATCAGTGGTAGATCCAATGTCAAACGGTGCAGATAATGGTGGGTCAAATGTAGTACTTAGATCAGAAGGGGATGGAGAAATTTCAGGTTGAGCAGGACTTACATCATCAAAACCTGTGCCTAAACTAAAGGGAGATGGATCGGTAGAACGCATATCTGCACTTAAAAGATCAAGATCATCAGTCGGAGACACAGTTCTGGAACCCTGTTTTTCATCAGAGGTGAAATCTTCCACTTTGATGTCAATGGTCCCATCGTTATTCGATGATGGCGGCCTGCCCCGCTTTCTTGTAGGTACATCTGTCCGCATTTCCATCATTGTATTCTTCATTTTCTGAACCATATTCTCTGGAACAGTGAAACCAACAATCTCATCGATTACAAGAGCTGGATTGTTTCTGTACTCTTCGGACTCGGCCAACTCTTTGATGTCTTCGACGAGTAGCATATAAGCTTTACCACCCGTTGCAGGCATAAGGTTATGATCATACAGCCATTGTTTATCTTCTTGGTCACCAGAATACTTGAATATGTCTGGATGCTTTATGTACAGCCTGCCTCTTGTAGCACCAAGTCCTAAAGCTTTATTCGCTTTGGCGCCCATAATAAAATGAGTTTCTGGTGTCAAACGGGCAGGATCCCATTTCGGACCTTCCCGCTTCACTTGTTCCAGTTTAAACTTCATGGGCGTTGATCGTCCGGAGGATATATTAGGGGGTCTGCCTTTTCGCTTTTTGGGCTTAACAGGAATAAAACTCGCTTCCGAATCGGTGTCAGATTCCTTACGTTTCTTAACTAATGGCTTAGGTGCTGTATTTGTGCTGGTCAGTTTTTGGTCATTAGACGAACTACTTTCAAAATCAATCAACTCAGCAGGACTAGTGCCTCTATTAGATGTTGTCTGATACATCTTTTTGGCCTCTTCTAGAATTTGCCGACATACTGTCTGTATATGCTGATCTGAGACTGAGTTTTCACCGTTATTACTTTTAATGTTTTCAATGCCGGGTCTAAAGAACTTCTCTAGATATTTTTGAATGATATCATCAATTTCTTTGTTGATGTACTTCTGCATGTTCTGTCTCAAAATGTCTAAGGACTTTGCTGTACCAGTAATAAATCCCAATCTAGCTCTCTGCATAGCTACTGCCTGGGATCTGTAGGCCGTCCTATAGCTAGTAGTACTCGTTGGAAAATTATTCAAGTTATACGATCGCATGTTGAATGTGTTCTCCCACTTAACCAACATGGAAGTGTGAAAAGCATCAGATAATTCCGGGGGTATCTTTTCTGATTTAAAAAATATATTGGCCTTCCTACCTCCAACACCAAATAAACGTACTTGTTGACTTTCATTATTTGAAGAATTTGGAGTTGTAAGTTCAAATTTCGGTGAGTGCCAGCTAAAAACTGTGGGTTTGTTCCGGTTTGTTTCTCGCTCAGATGGGGAATACACTCTGATTTCTGGAACGGTAGACATTTTAAAATCTAATTAAAACTATTTTCAAACGATCCTTTTTATGAACTATCATAAATTTTAAAGATAAAATCTGCTTTAACCCTCTCTATGATTACTACATTAAAATGACCATCAAGATTGTTTTCAATCGTGAAGTTGTGTTTTTGTTTACTTTTTATTATGATTACTAAAGTAGTAGTTGATATTCCGTTACTAAAATGTTGAGGAAATAAAAGTCAAACATTATTAAAAAAATTTAAAATAGATTTTTTGCACAAATATTTCTGATTAAGTGTCTTCAAGCATAGTTTAATACATTTTTAAGCTTTTATATGTCTTCAATCATTTTTGAGGAATGGCAACATAAATATTTCTTTCATTTTCACGGCGACCGTGATTATTTTGCCAGCGGGCAGTTCGCAATTTGTAAACAAACATCTAAAAATATGGTTCGGTTATTATGATAAATAATGTAATTGCAGAAAAATTTTAACTTTTTTTTTAAAAAGCTCTAACTTATTGTATTTTTTTAACTATTAATTATTTTTACATTTCAACATGGGAACATTTCTGTATCATTGTTTTTATCTTTCGAACATTTAAATGTCTTTACATAGTTATTTTCCTTTAGTTACATGAAAAGTACAAAATAATAGTTACTTTCTTTTAGTTACATGAAAAGCACAGAATAAAAAGTAAGACAGAATAATTGATAAGTTTTCTATTATTTAATTAATGGATAACATTTGTATAGCATTATAACTATTCATTTTGATTTTATATATTCTTATGATTATTTGATTTCTAAATTCGGGGATATTTCCGTATCGTGATCTATAGCGCCAAGACCTACAATCACCAAGGTGCCAAATAAATTTTAAACTTGCAAATTTAAAAAAAAAACGTAGATGTTTACCCGGGGGTGGCTACGAGTTTGACCTTACGAGTTAGACCCTTTCTTTGATGTTTTAGTTTCTCGCAAGCCGCTGTCCGAAAGTTCCAAAACTTGGCGATTATTCTGCCACAGATCACGATACGGAAATATCCCCCAGATGGGGATCATGATGCGGAAATCTTCCCAAAGATAGCCTAAGTTTCCTGATATTCTGGCAGTGGCACGCAAACTTTAAAAAAATCTACGCTGACCTAATCATAGAATTTATTAGCCTCTAAATAATTTGCTTTCTTTAAATTTTTGCACATTCAAATGCCTTTTACTGCACTTTCTTTAGTAATTGTAGGTAGCGTGAATAGGTATTAATACGAAAATATAACAAGGATATTTCAGTATCATGATCTACTGTGCCAAATGTATTTTAAGCTTTCAAATTTAAAAATGTAGAGGCTTGCCAGGGATAACTAGGAGTTTTACCTTTCAGTTGGTCCTCTTCTGCGATTTTTTTTAATTTTATTATTATTTTCTCATAGGGTACTGTCTAGAAATCGCCAAAACTTGGTGATTATTTGATGTAGTAGAACTAACTTGTTTGATCAAGTATGGTAAGTATCATTATACCTAGGCCAAAATAATTGTCAAGTCTTAACGTCTTTCGGACAGTAGTCAGCAAGAGGCTAAAATAAATAAAATCTTAAAAGGAACTGGAAAGATATAACTTGTAGCCACCCTTCTGCAAACTTCTACATATTTTTTAAAAATTTTGTCAATTTTCGCTATGTATTATGCAAAAGCATGGTTTTCACATTGTTCTATTCAGCGTTTTCACAATTCATTCAAACACAATGTATTTAGGTGTGCTGTCAGTCCATAGCGTATGAAAGCTCCAATCATTGCACTTATTTGGTGAAATTTTTGCGGGTCCGCATGTGCGTCTACTGAGCTGGGTTTGGTGAAATTCTTGCATTCTCACGTGACACTCTCCTGCATTTTGCAAGATATTCTCAATTTCATGCTTCATTTCCACCCCCTGAAATCGAACCAATAAATCTCTCGATCTTTTTATGGTGGTTAATATAATCAAGAAAAGAGTTCTTTGTCAAAAACTAGTAATTTTTCATGATCATGTAAAAGTCTTTGAAAATTATTTAGCATTTTGTTGCATTTGCATTACATAGTGCTTAGAAATATTTTTTGCGTACTTAAAAGGTGCTTATTTTTTGTTGTAAGATTTAGCTACGCACCTTGTAAAAATTTGAATTTTAGTATGTATCTTTTATAGATTGCATCATTTACCATAGCTGTATGCGATGGCGAATATCCAAGACACTGCTGACTTCTTCAGTGTAGATTTTCCCCAGCAAGAAAACTTAACTGATGATATTGATGAGGAAGAAGATAAGGAAGAGGCTGCTGAAAATGCAAGGAGAGATGCTGAGGTAATGCCTTACTATATCATATTAATCTTGCTTGTTTTTAAAATCATATAAAATAATTGTACAATATGTTTGTAAATGCATTTAAACTTCTATTACCTATTAGTCAAATACTGGATTTTCCAGTGTATAAGTTGACTGAAGTTTTTTAACTTGAGAATGGATTTTGTGCGAGTTCAAGTATATAGCTGTCCCCTGAGTTCACGCTTGTTAAAAATGATATTTTCTAATCAAAGACAAAGTTTTTCGGTACTTTTCCATTTCGCCGGCGCAGAGACAATAATGTTGCTAATGTAAAATCACCAAACACCAGTAAATTCAATTGTTGTTTTTTATTAATTATTATTTTTATTGTCTTTAAGATCATTAAAAAAATTTATTGATAAATAAAATAGATGATTTTACTAATTAAATTGATGAAATTAAAAAGCCCAGTTTTTTCTTTCTTCTTTTGCCTTTTTTATAAAATATAATCTATGCATAAAGTAATGTGTAATCTTTTTAGCGAATGTCACTTTCTACTCTTGTCCCTCTCATATAATGATCTGCGGTATTCTGATTTTGACGAATTCTTTATCTATTAGCAGGGTTACTGATGTAAAAATTGTACCAACTGTTATATTTAACAATTTGACATGGCTGTTGTCAAACTGGCTTTTCGTGAAATTAGTAAAAGACATTATTTGAATTTTATGATATTCAATGAATAGCAGGTCACTATTAAAACAATTTCTCCAGTTTTACATTATTCAATTAAAAATATTAAAATATTTAAATGTTGTGACCTTAAAGTATCTGAGTCAGAGGTTTTAATTCTTCTACTTAAATATATATATTGCAGTTTTGATTTAAAATTGCTTTTATGATTTTAGCTTCAAGAAGAAATAGAAAATTTTGATGATGATTCAGAAGCAGAGGGTTCTGAAGATGGGTCTGATAATGAATCGGGTGTAAATATGTAAGTAAGCAATTTTGCTTTTATAATGTTTTAGCGTTTTTTTATTTTAAGATTTTGTGTTTTAGTTATTTGTGTTGATGTTGCTTATCCTAACTGATCTAGCCAATAGGGTGCACTAACTCCATAAGTTAGTAGACCCTCAGAAAATTGAAAACAAAAAGGGGTATTTGTTCTAAATAATCCTTCTTAAGTATAAGGAAGGAAAAGAGATCTGGTGTGAATATCAAGGTCTTGTATTCTCCATAGATAGTTAAATTAAGACACTTCAATTATCCACTTGATAATGTAGTTTGAATGATACTTGATAATGTAGTGCTTGCCCATCCTTTGAAATTCAGAGCTTCTCTGGGTTGTTTGCACTGTACCAGTCATGTGCCAGGAAGAGTCAATAGCAGATTTTTCTCTTGTTTTTTAATCTAAACCATGAGGTGTTGTTGATTCTTTTGAGTGTTTTTAATCACCTCTTTGACTCCTGAAAAATTGATAATTCTTCCATCAAAACTGGGAAAACTGTGTTCTTACAGTTAGGGGGAAAAAAACATTTTAATTAGAGCTATGATATACAGTCTATGCTCGTTAGTATCCACCCCCCACTCCTGCAACCTTTCCATTAAAACGACTAATTGATGAAGTCCTGTGAATCGTTTAGAAGGTGCAGTGTTTTTTTTTTTTTTTTTAGCCCTCATTAAAACATCCAAACTGAACCATTCACTGTTTCACTGCAGTTACTGAAATTTTGTTTAAATTTTTTTTTTCAATTGATGAAATAAAGCCGTAATAATTCACCATAAAAGCAGGTGTTAAACATTTTGTGCTTTCAAAACCAACCTTTATCTGTATACAATGAATTATATGGGTAGCAAAAGAATTCCAATTGTTTGTTTTGATATTTGATGCTAAATAAATTTGAAACATCTTGAGTTTTCTTTGAATGAGAAAAGAGTAATTGGATTATCTATCCTAGATGGACCTAGATGTAATCCATGTCAAAGATGATGAAGTATTGATTACTTTTAATCATTGAGAATTAGAACTGTATACTTTTTATACAATCAAACTTAGTAAAAACAGGAAAAAAGATATGTCATATAAATCTATCATTAGACTTATGCTCTTATATGACTCAAAAACTTGGACCTTGTCAAATCACATGACCATTGACTACTCATCTATGAGGGAAAAGTTTTCGGAAGGATTCTAGGTGCAACGAATATAAATGCTACATGAAGGCACAGATATACCATAGCAACAATTTTACAACAGCCCCATTTGGGCTCAAAATTGGCTTATAATGGGTCCTATATGAACATGCACCGAGGGACCATTATTGGCTTGTCTAGATGTTTTAATATTTGTCCTATATCGGGCTAATATCGACCTTTATGGGGCCTATATTGGTTGAACAATGAATATAAAATATGGGGTGAATCTGACAATTTTATATAGCAGATAATATATTGGGTTAATCGATTTCTGCATAGGGCCAATTTTAGAAAATGACGAGCCTTTGAACTTTATTGAGTTGAAATTCGTGAATAGTGGTCCAATGAGGGCCCGAGTTATTTTTCTGCTAGGATAATAATGAGCTGTGCAGGCTGTAAACAGAGGCAGATATTATCAGCCATATTAAAGGAATCCACATCAAATTTGCTAGACATAGCTGCCTAATGGAGCTGTTTTCCTTAACACCCAGTCTTTAATTATACAGGGTGCTTAGCAATTTTAAAAAGTGCTTATTTTTATTTAAGTTTTTTAAAAGCCCTTAAAGGTGCTTTTTTTATTTGGTGTTTGTAAAAAGTGTTTAATTTTTTATCTTTTAAGAAGAGATTTTTTCTTTGCCGTATCGATTGTCATTCTAAATTACAAAAAATTCATGATTTCTATAATTTTCTCTGTAATATTTATCAGAAACTAGTTATTTTATCACTTTAAAAGGATAGAAAAATAATAATTTTTGTTACTGCACAGATCCTAGTTATGATTTTTTTTTTTTGGAAAGTGATTAAAAATATTTTTGAGTGCTTAAAAAGTACTTAAAAGGTGCTTATTTTTTGATGAAAAATCTGGCTAAGCATCCTGTTATAAATCGATAGGAGCCTGAACCGGAGACAGACCCAGTCTAAGGTGGGTCGACTGTATTAAAGGAGATTTAGAAGAACTTGAAGTGAAAAACTGGTGGAAGAGAGACGAAGATGAAGGTGATGAAGAGAGCTGAATGGAAAATTATCCTGCAGACCTTATTTTTCAAAGGGCTGACAAGTCAATAAAGAGGATGAAGAATTATGTGGAAATTGAAGTTTCTTGTATGCATTCGTAACATTAATAAATTTCTTTACAAGGAGTTTAAAAAAAATCCATCAGTCATGTTTTCTTGCACCGCAGCAGGAGTTGCAGATTTTTAGAAGATCTCCAGATTATTTTTAATAAATTCTTGTTTCTCTCTTTTTTATTTAAAGGTAAATAAATGGGAGGATTTTTTTTTCCTTTTAAAAACAACTCTAGACTTGCTTTGAATAAACTTTAAAAAGTTGTATTAAGGACACTGCGAAAAACAAAATCGAAAGATTTTTTTTTTCTCCTCTCTCTCTCTTTTGCAGACTTCAATATAGAAATTCAGTTCTTCGGCTAGGCTTTGGAAACTATGGGTGCTTAGGACATAGGACTCATATTTCTGGCTTCCTTTTTACTAAAAGCGTAAAACGAGAATTTGACCTCTTTATCCATGTATTAAAATTCACATTCTGTATCTTGATAGACAAAAACAAGAACATTAAAAAAAGGATTTGAACAATCAAGGCTTTAATGAGTTTCAATCAAATACCAGCAAGAAAAATCAACAACTTAATTTGATACTCAGAATTATTCTCCCTTTCCTGTTATTAATACAGAAAAAGCAACAATAAAAAAATGTTGATGCATTTTGTTAGTTTGTTTCTAATTTTGCTCACATAAATCTGCCTACTAGCTATTTTTTCCCCTTACTGAAGAACTATGTGTTCCAAGGGATGCATCATAACTAATTTTTCCCATCTCTAAGATTTCTAGCTTATTTGAGGCATTATAACACAAAGGCGAAATCACTAGGATTTATTCCATTTTTTAGTATCATCATTTCATCTTAAATTTAAACAGATTCATTTCTGAGTGGTCTTAGACCTGTAGACCATACAAAATTGTGAATATTGCTCTTTTAACAGCATAATACTGTTTGTATTAACTTCTATTGTTTTATTCATTACTTTTATTTTATCAGTAATACATATCCTGTTTCTTTTAATTGCAGCAACTTCGACCATGAATCTCATGAATCCTTTCCAGTGAGTTACATGATTGTTTTAACTTTTCTCTTTATACTTTAAACTTAACTTATTATTGTAAAGCAACTTATTATTTTAACTTAATATTGTAAAATAGAAATATGCTATTATAAGTTTAATAAAACATGTTAGAGTTTATTTATTTTGACAGAACGAGTCCTCTCCATCCTTTAAAAAAGATCTATGAAATTAAATTTATTTGATGTAAATCATTTTTTTTAATTAGAATTAAATTAATGTTTAATTGCGATCGAAAACAATGTAATAGTTAAAATGGTTAATATCTCTCAAACAGTTAAAATTATTATTTAATTACCAATAATTGACTAAATAAAGTTTTTTTTTTCAAGCCTGACTAAGCTACTCTAGTTAGTCTTTCTTCATCTTTGATGTATATTAACTGCATATTTATAGAGTTTGAAAAGCACTGCATTAAATTAAAACTGAATGGATATAATTGAACTATGTTTATTGCCAGAAAATTATTTTACATATATTTAGTTTATGGAAAATTATTATTTAAAAATTGCATGCTATTTTTTAGTCTATTTTGAAACATTTTCTCTGTATTTTGATGGGTAAGAATCAGTATTTATCCTGAACCAGGTACATTTATATAGGGAGGCAAGAAATTCTCAATTCCTGATATTTCCCCAAAACTTAGTTTTTTTTTTTTTTTTTTTAATGTGAATTTCCTCTCAAAATTATAACACTCTTTTTAGTTACACAAGGCTCTGCGATAAATCGTAAATTCAGCAAAAAAAAGTTGTATTTTGACAAAAATATTGGCCGATGAATTTTTCTACCTAAAAGAAAAATACAGTAGAGAACCGATTATCCGGAACGATCGGGACTATCGCTATTCCAGATAACTGATTTTTCCGGTTTTCTGAATCGCTACAAAAAGCCGTTTTTTTAGTGTTAAACCCAACTTTAAAAAAAAAAAAAAATATTTGGAAATAATCTTAAAAATAAGAAAAAACGATGAGGTATTACACTAATGATTATTTCTGAAATGATGGTAAGCTAAGCATCTTTCAAAAAAGAAAGAAAAATCCCAAAATCTTATGAGGAAAAAAAAGTTTTTTTAAAAAAATTGCGTGAAAATTTATCGAATTTCGTTCCGGTTTTTTGGTTTCCCGGTTTTCTGATTTCCGGATAACGGGTTCTGTACTGTATATACATAATACTGAAGAAATAGATCAAAGGAAATTTCTTTGAACAAATTCTGTATTTTTTATTCGATCACAGTAATTTCTATTAGATGCACAGTATAACAAATTAGAATTATATTAAGTCCAGATAATGTAAGCAACAAGAGAGAGTATGTAAGCATAAGACAAACTACCGTAAAATATAGATTACTACGTTCATAGCTGAATCACACGATATCGTGTGACAAAATTTTCCCTACATTTTGCTAAGTGGTAGCAAAAGGCATCAAACTATTTTTACAGATTTATGCTTTCTTGTGACAGTAACATTTACAATAATATGGCAATAACTTAATGTTGCCAAAGGTTTATCTTTATATTACTGCTCTAGTCTAAGAAATTATTAAAAATCAACCGCAACCTATTTCTTTTCCTCAAAAATGATAAAACATCTACATTTTTCATCCTCTCTCATTCATTACTTCTTTACTCTTCCCCAACTGCAAAATGACTCTTGATTTGAATTTCCGTTTTATAAAATAATTCAATTTATGGTATATTTGTGTTTTGATTTGAAGTTTTTCTTGTGATAAAATCAATCATAAAAGTTGTTGAAGATTTGCCTAAGAATTTTGAAATTTGACTAATATTTTTGATATTTAGCTAATTTACTAGTTAATAATTTGAAGTCCTTAACCCGGGCCCTGGTTACAATAAATTAATAACGTTAAAATTTATTGATAATTCTTTTAGCTAAGAAAAAAAAATTACTCAATTTCACACAAGTCTTGAATAAACTAATATCTTTGTTAACAACAGAAATCAAACTAATAAATTAACTTCAATTCAAACTAATAAATTAACAAATTGGCATGGAGAGTTATTTGTGTTATATTAAACATAAATTTTTTTTTGTCAGGGATTAAAAATTATGTTACAATAATTGCAGCTGGACTGCAATGACTCAGAGGATAGAGCGTTCGCTTTCCAATGAGGTGAACCTGGGTTCGATCCCGGCAATATAAATTCCGCCTATATGAATTCTGCATCCGTCTTGCACCGGCCACTGTGCTGACGTGAAATATCCTCAGTGGTAGACGGATCATGGGTTAGAGTCCCCTTGCCCTCAGGCTAACTGTGGGAGTTCTCCTTTTCTTCCTCTCCTTGTAACACAAACGCGGGTTAGTTCCATCTAAAAGTCCTCCTCGAAGGCTAATTTGTAATAATACTTCCAGGAGTTCCCTTGTCTTCTGGATTAGGTTCAAATTTACAAGGCTACGCAGTTGAACATTAGTAGTCATAAACCCAAAAATTGTTTCGGCTGTTCAACAATGGTTATAAAAAAATTTGCAGGTATTTTTTTTCTTTCTTTTTCTAATTGGATTCATTAACTTTCCAGTGCCGCCTGAAATTCTCTCGAACTTCGTTCCTGCAATCGAAATATTTTGTATCTCTGCATTTATAAGAAGTGTTTTATGTTAGTTTTTGATTTTGTACCATACTCTTTGTGTCTCGTAGTAAACTCACCTGAAATGATTATTTCAATCGGTGGTAATGCATAGAAATTCGATCATTACGTTGCAAATGTTTCAGCATTGTTTTTCTTTTTCGGAATGGTGGGTAGAGTTTCACTTACCTTGGTTTGGTCCTGGAGTTGTTTGATTGCCCAATTTAAGGGTTGATATCTAATTGGACAGCACTTTCTCCGATAGTGACTCACTGGTTCAGAATCCATTCTAATGTAATGCCCCCTATAATTTCAAAGCTGAAAAAGTCCATGGGCGATTGGGGAAAGTGGTGCTTAGGCCAGTGGATAATACCATCTGCCCTAGGATCTAGTATGTGCATGTGTCATTACTATCTCCAGATAAGCATTTAGGATAAATCCCAAACAGCCTTCAGCTCTTGACAATAACAATGAAACCAAATCGAAAAACAGGGTTCCTTTGGATCAGGGAGAACAGGGAAAACCTGGATTCATCAAGGAATTTTTTAACTCAAAAACTCAGGGAATAGTCTGGGTGAGTTGCAATTTCTTTACAAAAACCTGGAAAATTCCTATATTATACTTGGAAAACCTTAAAAATGTCAGTAGCAGTAATCCGTTATTGAGATTCGAGGTAAATTATTCTAACATCTATAACAATTATTTTGTCTACAAATTTCACATTTTAGACAAACTTTTCCATGTTTCCATCTTCATTCAATGATTTTTTTTACACAGGAAATCTATTTGTCATTACAATTAAAAGAATTACAGTTTTTTGAGGAAAAATTGCATGATATAGTTAAAATAGGGTCTCAACTTTCATTGAAATTTAGGAAAATTCAGGAATACCTGGAAAATTCAGGGAATTTTTTTTTTTCTGAAAGTGAGTAGGAACCCTGGAAAAAGTTTTATATATTTTTTTTGTTCTAACTGTTTTTTCTTGCTCATTTGTTTCAACAATAAATTTTTGACAGAACAATTATTTTTCTTTCTAAATTAGGTTCGAAGAAATGGGCAAGGTATTAGACCACGCCAGCGTGTACAAGAAAATCTTCGTGAATTTCTAGTAACTCAAAATGAGGATGATAGAAATGGGCATGGTATTAGGCCACGCCAGCATGTACAAGAAAATCTGCGTGAATGTCTAGTAACTAAAAATGATGATGATAGAAATGGGCATGGTATTAGGCCGCGCCAGCGTGTACAAGAAAATCTTCTTGATTGCCTGGTAACTCAAAATGATGATGATAATATTTCTTTAAGCAACAGCTATGAGAATAGGCATGATGATAATCCTCTGATGACTTCAAGCAATAGCTATGAGAATAGGCATGGTGATAATCCTCTAATGACTACAAGCAACAGCTATGATGGTGATCCTAATCTTTCTTCTAACAAGAGCTATACCAATGGTCATGATGATAATCCTGAAGTATCTTTAAGCAGCAATTACACTCCTAGACATGACATTCCATGTCAAAATCACTTTGATAATACTGATTGGCAGTATCTGCCTTCTCAAAACAATTATGGTGCTAAGCCTACTGAAGATATTTCTCATAACTCTGGCAATGCTTCTCGAATTATATACAATAATGTGAACCATCATTTAGGTATTCATCCCACCCCACACACTCCAAGTTCTGTATTAATAGCTTCTCAAAACAAATCCAATGATGATGTTCCTTACACCAAGCCTGTTGGAGATGGACATCTTTTGAATGGCACAAAACAAGACGCAACACTTCAAAGTAAAGTAAAATTTTTGTTGTTAATAAATATGACATTATCATAAAGGGTTATGAACCACTTTTCACTGAAACGCTCCCACGTAAATGTCCCCTGATAAAGTCCTCTATCGCAATTGTGATTCTTTAGTTATATTTATGTAAAAAAAAAAAATATATTTTTGAATAAATTATCATTAGGATTTTAAAAAAATGCTTAAAGGTGCGTATTTTTGATTTACGTTTTATTTTCTTCATGGAGGTTTGCAAAAAGTGCTTAATTTCGTCTTTTTTTAAAAAATGAGATCAATTCTTGTCAATTATCATCATAAACTGCACAAAGCATAGTTTTCACAATGTTTCCTTCAATTGTTTTTCAGAAATGAATTATTTTATCATGATCATGTAAAGTCTTCGAAATTGTGTTTGCATATTGTTGATTTTATGTATATAAAAGAACTTTGAACAATAGGAAGAAAAAAAAAGTTTATCTATGTGCATATTTTAATTTTGATATATTTTTTTTTAAATGCTTATTTTTTACTGGAAAATTTGGCTAAGCATCCTGGACAATAGTTATCTAGCCATTAAGAAATGCCACCAAAATCATAAGCTTGGACGATGAATTTTGTCAATCCATGCATATTTAAAATATTTGTGTAATCTGTCATTTATATTATGCTATTTAAAAACCAAAATAGGAATTTTAAAATTCATGTGAGAGCCCATAGTAAAGTAATCAACAAAGCCACATGGATTTAGGATAAATTCGGCACAAATCAAGCTTATCAAAAAGTGATTAATCTAATGTGCCATTCAAGACTTGCATATTGTAAATATATGTATTAAAAAATCCAGACTTTATAAACCATGAGGAAGTTTCTAGCCAATAACTGATTAAAACGATCGAAAAACAGTGTGAGTTTACAATGGAAAATTGTGTGCCATTAATATAACATTTAAAAAAATCAACTTGCATTTACGATATTTTGAAATTGAAAATATAAGGTGTTTAGAATAATTTAAAATGGAAATAGTGTGCTTTTCTTTGCATAAATATATATCATAATTGATATATGTATAACTTCTGTAAATTCAACATATCTTACCTTTGTCTACCATGTTATATTTTTTGTGCCACTAAATTAAAATTTTGATAGTCCATTCAAATCAATATATTATCATTGCTAATGTGAATCCCATCCGCATATACCTACATGTTGTAACATTTACCTAAGTTTATTTTAATGTTAAGTTTATTTTTAGATGACTGTTACAGTAGAATCTTCAGTAACAAGCAAAATCTAAAACACTCATATACCCAAGTGAATTTTCCCAAAAGAAATAAATTAAGTGCAGATAATTTTTTTACAACTAAAACCCATTTACTATTCTTATTAAAAGATTGATATATCATAATACAGCAGTACTTTTAGAGCTGCTTGCGTTACATTTGCTTCATTTTTAACTCTCGGTCCAAGTTGTAGGAGTTTGCTGTATAATATCAGGGGTCTGTTTAGAAGAAATTTGGGTCCATTAATGGACCCTTCACAAAATATTTTAACTTAAGAACGGACCATTCGCAAAATAATTTATCTTTTAATCTGACCCTTCACAAATTTGTTTATCTTCATTATTGTTTTGTTAATCGAATAAACCCTTCCTAGGGGGGGGGACAAGAAAGATGGATGTAAACGAATTGAGTTTTGTCTTCGGCAGACGATTCTTCCATTATTCGTCGGAAATGAATATTCTGCGTTCAGCAACATACAAATATAGGCTAAATACCAAATATTTGTATGTTGCATCTCTAATTTAAAAGCAGCAATTGCTGTTTATTTTTGAAAATTTAATTTTTTTATTATAATTTTACAGTGGTGAGCATAATCTTTGTATCTATTAACAATTTAAAAACTCCTTGAAAAAGTTTTTTGCAATAACAGGACCCTATTTGCACAAATTCACAAAAGCCGGACCCTGGTTGTAAGANTGAAAATTTTATTTTTTTATTATAATTTTACAGTGCTGAGCATAATCTTTGTATCTAATAACAATTTAAAAACTCCTTGAAAAAGTTTTTTGCAATAACAGGACCCTATTTGCACAAATTCACAAAAGCCGGACCCTGGTTGAAAGAAAGTGACTTAACGTTCATTATATATTCACAAGTTACGAGTAATTTTTTCACAATTTTACAAAAATTGACCTTTCACAAAATGTCTGGACAGACCCCTGAATATATATAGATGCTTTTCTTTGTTTTGTGAAACGACCACTGGTTTTCTGACATGCAGTAGCAATTTCGAAAGGGGAAAAAAAAGAAGCCGAAGTTTGCAAGATAACTTAAAATGTTAAAATAATAATTTCTAAATTACAATTTAAAGCATAAAAAAGTTATGTTAAATTTTTAAGAAAAATATTATAAATGTATTCATTTTGAGTTAAATAACTCTTTTGTGGGTTGTTTTAAAATGTCATTTCTTTTTTAACTTTTAATTGAAATAATTTCTAAAAGAATCTGAAGATTTAATATTCTATTTATAAAATTGTTAATTGATTAAGATATTCTTTTTTAACCAAAACTTAATATTTTTTTTATTTAAAGTATTTTGCTAATATTTAATGTTACTAATGTTGCAGTATTTTAAAAATTTTATTTCTGTGAATTGTTAATTAAATTAAAATCATTTTAAATAAACTGTAAAAAAAGATCAAAATTTTCAAGCAGCGAATCTCCATCATAATTTCTTCTTCTAAAAATAGTTAATAGACATAGAACCTTCAATTCTTTCTTATGAAATTTCAGGACAAAAAAGAAAATTTCAACCAAATTTTTTTAAAAATATTTATGAGTCTTAAAAATTCTAAAACAACGAAATGACTTGAATATAAAGCTTTTTTTTTTATTTCTAGAAGTAGCACTTGAAATACGTCATTTGCCAGAATGAAAAATTCTGCATAAAGATACTTATCGAAACATAAAACAAGTACTTTGATCACTATTGTATGATTTGCAAATGTTTTCCCATTATAAAATTTGAAAATTGTTAATTATGTTCTTCAATAAAATTCTGACTTAAAAAGCGGGGCGTCACTGATTTGTAGAATATTAGCACATCTGGGTTAATTACAGGATCCTTAAAAAAGTTCTTATTCATTCTTCATTCGGTAAGATTTAATAATGAAAAATTGTGAAGAAAATAGTTATTTAATTTTTGGTAAAAAAAAACTTAAAATACTGCCAGGTTCAGTTCACTAGAAATTTTAAACAAAATATATTATATTCGACTGCAGCTTTAGTAACATTTATTAATGATAATTGTTAAAAGTTCATACTTTATGAAATCTATGATTTTATCAAGAGACTACTAGCCTGTGGAAGTCGTGTAAAGATTTTGATAGAAATCGTCAAAAACTTGAAATTTTAACAAGAGCTATATTTAACAAATACTTGTACTAAAGCCAGCAATTCAGGAATATCAGAAAATTGTGGGCCAAGCATGCAAAAGATTAAAATTGTATCTTCTATTTATTATATATATATATATTTTAATGCTTTTAGATTTACATGATGAGTATATGAAACTTCTAACATTTCATAATAACGCCTGCCAGGAATTGAAAAGGATAAAGAAGAGAGAAAAAGAAACTGTGGATGAAAAATTATCTGAGATCAGAAATCTTCAAATAAACCTTGAGCTAATACAAGGTCATTTTCATAATTTTTTTTGTTTACATTGATCTTGAATTATTATATTATGCATTTATTTGCATTGTTGTATACCCTACGAATTAGGAATTTCCATATCCAGGTGCTGGTTTTTGTGACCTTTTTCCCTAAAAATAAGACTAATGTTGTTTTTTTTTTTTTTTTACTCCTGTTATCTGATGCAAAGTTTTATTCATGATAATTTATTTTTATTACTAGCTGAATATCCCTTCTTTATATGGTGGGGGGAAAATGGAAATAATCAAAAAATCGGAAACCATATACCAACACAATTATTGAAGCTAAAGCAATTCCAATTTTTTTATTATTTGTTACCCTTCCAGGTGACTTTATATTATCAAATTAAGCAAAAAATGTTCTTAAAAGTTCATCCCATCAAAATAATTACCTATATTCAGTAAATCAGTATCATTTAGCATAATGTTATTGCTCGAGATCAACTCCTAATAAGCCAAAATTATCATAATCTACAATTTTTTCTGGTACTTATCTCTTTCAGGGAACCATAAAACCAATTTCCACCAATGTTTAGTACCTATTAAAAACATCAATTAACATAATAGCAGTAGTAGTTATTACTAAAATTAATCAGTATTAGCTTCAATAATAATTAGGAAGTTTTAAATGAATTTTTTTTATGAATAAGTACCTTTTACCTATTAATTTAGCTTTTTAGTTCAAAACTTATTTTTTTATATCAATTTGGGCCTATTTCCAAAATTAATCAAGCATCATTGGTGTCAATAAAATACAATTCTCATATACAAATAAGTACTATTTCTCCATCAATTTAGCTGTTTAATATAAAATTTTATTTTAAATTTTATCTATTACTAAAATAAATTAATTGTAATTCTTGAAAATAATTAGTAACAACATTAATATTTTTATGATAATTCTTAGTGTATGAACTGTAATCGGTACTTATTTCGAAGACCCTTAAAAATTGCCAAACTATTTTTAATGCCAGTGATACTTAATTGAAAGTGCTATGGTAAAGAAAACCCAATTATACCGATATGGGTGACTGAAATAAGTAATAGTGGTAAAGAGTGCCCAATTATACCAATATATGTGCCTAAAATGAGTACTGTGGTAATAGATTTTTTACTGCCTTCCAAAGCGAATAAGCACTCTAATATCACGTTCATGACACCTAGTACACAACTTTTGCAGTAGAGCCCCGATTATCCGAGTTAATGTGGACCAAGACTAACTCGGTTGAAGCGAAAAATGTAAATTAAGATGAATCGTGTAGGTTTAAATGTATATTTTAACAAATACAAAGGTTATACAGATACACCACATGCAATTCATATTTTTACGATAATTAAGGAGTTCTTATTTAAAAAAGTCCTTAATTGTTTTTTTTATTCACCTCGTTTTCTAAATAAACAAACAAACAGCTAGTTAAGGGGAAGTAACTTCACCCGGTCCGTACGAACTTCTGCTACATCGCTATAACCTTGTTATTATTATGTTTTGCATTAGATTTCCAAACATTGTTGCCGTTTTCTCTTATCTTGATAACGTTTGTTTCGAAATTTAAAAATCTGTTTCATTAAATCGAAATGAGCTTTTTCTGTTATCGCAAGTTGAATGATGATGGCAAGAAAAAATTGTCAATAAAAATAATGTAAAATATATATTATAGAAAAAATAATATTCAGTTGTCTGATCCTTTTTCCGGAAAGTTATTTTAAAGTTTAAAATCTGAAATACAATTAAGTTTTTAAAAGACACTGGTCTCTAGCAGCTAAATATTAAACTAAGATATATTTACCTCGCAGATATACTAATTATTCATGGCATTCTAAAAACATGAACAGCTTAAAACTTGTAACTTGTAGATATGACATTAAAAGAAGTACAAAATGTGGATTTATTGTAAATTTGTAACAGAAATTTTATTTTCTTCAAAAAATTACGCTTCATAATGGAAATATTTTTTTTTCTTTCTTAGGTAAAAGCAATTCCCGCACTCAAACAAAAACAAGAAAAAAAAACAAAAAAACAAGAGATATGTTACTTCATCAAATTTTCTTAAAATGCATTTATTTTATTTTTCTTTAGGGAGTTTAATTGCTTAAAGCAGGGGTGGTCAACACTGGAGCATCTTGTGCACCACTTTTAGTGTAAAAAATCCTGAACATGGCAATTATTAATATAAATTTTATGCTAAGTCAATAAGTGCTATCGTATCTTGGAATTGAAAATTGGTTGTTCATTGAATTATTACACGTACAGTCACTTTTCTTTCTAGATCAAATAAAGCTATACGCTAGTAAATATCACAGATGTTATCTTTAAAATCTTGAATTGTTTCTAGTGAAATTTAAACAATGGTTAACATTTAGCCAATCATAATTTTTTGCTCATCATTTTTATGTATTTAAATGAGCAAGGAAATAATAAACAGAAAATTACATTTAATTACTTTTTTTTAATGAAATAATTTTACAATTACAAATAATAAGGAGAAAACTTACAAGGATACAAACTGTATTGTTTTAATTTTTACTAATTATTTTATATTTAAAATCTTTCAAAAAAAAAATTTTTTTTTCAATTTAAATTAAGTTTGTGTGCCACATGAAATGCCACCTCTGGTTTAAGGTAACTTTATTTTTTATATGTCAAATATAGCATACACGAATCTGAATTATTTAGTGTTAAAAGTCATGCCTTAAATTTACATTACATTATGGGAACATACCAATTTTATTTTAAATTATGCTTGATGAAATCTTGAAATTTAAAGAATAAGAATACTGTATATATTAGATAAAAAATTATTTTGGGAAAAATTTTAAGAAATATATACAGAAAAGTTCGTTTTGTTCAGATTATATATTTTTTTTAAACTCAAAATTTCAGGAGAGGGATAGCATGGGCCCTTTGCCTCATCACTGAGTCGAAACAAATATAGCCCATGTTAAAAAAAAAAAAATAGTGTAGAGCTTTATTCTGTAATAATTCCAGGTAATGTTTGCATATAGATCTTTACATTGAGTTATTTAGACTTAAAAACAAACATACTTCAAAGAACCTTTATTTCTTTTTTTAACTTTTATGTATTCAAAGAAAATTTATTTCTTTTTGAACTTTTATGTATTCAAAGAACCTTTATTTAACTTTTATGTATTTTTCCTAAAAATGAATTTTTCCTAAAAATGAATTTTTCATATTAATCAACGATGATTGAATCAGCCTAAGTAAAAATATTAGAAAAGAAATAAGTTCTGGTTGCTCCGGAAGTTTATGCGGACCATTACGTCTGCAAGCGAAAATAAGCACCGCCTACAGATAAGGTGAATAACTTTACTTTGCCGTTTTTCTGCAGCAATGTTTCGCCATTTTTTTAAAGATAACAGGATTGCTGGTGTTCCTTCTTCTTGTTGTTCTATGTATTCAATAGCACTTTTGATAGCTTTTAATCCATCTGTATGTGAAATTTTCATATATCGATTTTCACCCTCACTGTCTTCATCACTAGATTCCTTTTCCTTATTCACGGTATTGACGATAATTTCATCCGTAATTTCTTGTTGTTCGTCAGCATTTATCCAGTCACGTATATCCTCTTCGTTTATTGGCTCAGCTAGTGGCAGTTTAATGACTAAATCCAAAGCTCATCACTACATTCATTGGACTTTCCGTGATGTTCTGTACTCTGTGTATCGATAATTTTCCTCCACGACTTTTTTATGGTGTCTGATTTTACTTCATCCCATGCCTCAGCTATCCAGTAGACAGCATCCTATACATTTAACTTTTAAGTGTCTCAGGAACACTTTTATTTTCCTCAATTCCTTCAATGAGAAATTTTAGTAATTTCTTTCGATAATTTCTCTTTGTGTTCTCCAAAGCACCTTGATCTAAAGGCTGAATAAGTGATGTGACGTTGGGCGGCAAAAAAAGGGCTTTAATGTTGCCACTCGCCAATTCATCATCATTCGGATGACATGGAGCATTGTCAAGCTGTAATATTGCTTTCCTTGGAAGATTTTGATTTTTTAAGAATGTCTCTACGTTAGGAACGAATTCATCAAAAAACCATTTTTTGAACAGATCTGCATCCATCCAAGAACTTTTTTGATTTTTGTAATACACTGGTAAACTTGGAATATGAACATTCTTAAATGCTCTAGGTTTTTTCAACTTGCCAATCAACATTGTTCTTAGTTTTAGGTTTCCAGATGCATTCGAACATGCTAATATTGTTACCCTTTCTTTACTTATCTTGTACCCCGGAGCTGACCTATCATTCTTTGCCGCAAGAGTTTTTGAAAGCAACNCAACATTGTTCTTAGTTTTAGGTTTCCAGATGCATTCGAACATGCTAATATTGTTACCCTTTCTTTACTTATCTTGTACCCCGGAGCTGACCTATCATTCTTTGCCGTAAGAGTTTTTGAAGGCAACATTCTAAAGTTAAGTCCTGTTTCATCGCAATTGAAAAGTTGATCCATTTTCAGATTTTCTTGTGCAATGAGATTTTTAAAACTTTCTTTGAATTTAATCACCTCCTCACAGTCAGCTGATAATTTTTCTCTCGATATATTTAATTGACGAATTCCATATCTCTTTTTCGAACGATCCAACCATCCACTACTAGCAGTGAAATCTTCTCCAGCATAGAAAAGTTTATTAAAGTCCAGTTCTTTTGCTTGTAGCATAGATCCTGATATTGGACTTCCCTTTTCTCTCAAATGTGTGAACCATGGGAATAATGATTCGGATGTTTTTTCGAATTCACACTTTTTCATTGTTTTTCGTAAACTGCAATTAGCCTTTTCTGCACTCCATATTTCTATTTCATTTCTCTTCCTTTTCCAGTCACCAACAGTAACAGCTCCGACTCCGACATCTCTCGCTACTCTCTTTATTGATTCACCTTTATCTAATCTTTGAATTGCTTCTAATTTTGTTTCTATAGAAACAACAACTCGCTTTCTCTTATTGCTACTCATTTCGAATCTGTAGAATTGACTGAATGTAACCACTGTACTTTTCCCCGCAAAACAATATCCCGATTCCAGGGAGGGAATCATGTGACCAGTCGAAACCATTTAGTAGTAAGGGGGGATGGGTCATATGACTAGACAATGAAAACAATTCAGTGTACTCTCTATCGTTTCATGCTTCTCTTTTTGAACCCTGAAACTGAGTGTCGCAATATTCTTCTTTCAAAAGAAGGGGAGGGGTGGAGCGGTGCTGATACAATGCAAAGTAAGCGTAGTAGGGATGATGGATTTTGTTTTCCTGAGTGTTTGTGAGATCAAGTTCAGAATTTTTTTCGGTAGTTTAAAAAAATAGAAAATGTAGAAGCAAAAACAAAAAAAAATCTTAGAGATATTTGACAGCTCGGTTAATCGGGGCTCGGATTACTGTATTTATTTTTTATTATTATGTTTACTCTATATCACAGTGTGGCCTTATACTTTTAGATTTACCATAGTATGAGTTAGAAGTTTAACTATACAAAAAGTATTGGTTAAAGTGTGATTCTCAGAATTTGCCACAATTTCCCCATAGCTTAATAGATAACTTCAAATTTATTTCATTACTTCTTGTTGAGTTTCCATTATTTAAGTTTACAGAAACATGCTTTAACCCCTTCCTTTTCGCTCCCATGAAAATGACGGGGTAAGGTTTCGCCCTCTATTTCTCGCTCCTGTGAAATTTACAGGCTGGAGTGAGTAGTAGTAACGCACCTATGAGAATAAAACTAATTCATTTTTTATGCCCGGTAAAAATTTTATTTCTTATTTTACTCACCAGATGGCTGTACCAGGATATTTTTTAAGGTAATTGTAGATAGTTAGTTTTTTTTAAACCAGACGTCAGCACTAATCAAATACGTGTATTTGGCGAAATAGGCACTTTTATGACAGTTTTCTTGAAAATTAACCGATCGTTTAGGGGTTAACAGCATATGTGTCTACAAACGAAACATATGATGGTTTGATTTACCTTTAAAATACACATTTATTAATGCTGATTTTACTTGCACCAACCAAACATAAAAATCAAAACTCATAAAAATGTACAATAAAACTAATTTTTGATTGATTAGAGCTTCAAGATCACTCCCATTATAAAATATTTATCAAATCCTATTGTAAAAAGATTCCATCTCGGGGAAACAATCATTCATGTATTGCCATGCCAGTTTCAATAACACAACTTTATTGAGACACAAACGCATGGAGAACTAAACTGCCTAACACATAAAAAAAGCATTTATTAATCACATGACTTGGTGCTGCCATCTATATTCCGTTCCAGAACTATTTCTGATAGAAACACTTATGAAAAACTTTCTTTTTATATAAGATACATACATGTGAACATTCTGCTTTATTTACATAGATTTCTAATAATTTCATCTTACTGAGTTTTTAGAATAGATAAATATTTATGCTGATTTAAGGACATACTTAAGAAGTTGTTGAAAAGACAAAAGCAGTTATAGAGAAACAAAACTTGAGTGAAAGGAATAAACAATGAATACAGTCGAACTCGTTTATAACGAGCACAAAGGGACCGTAACATTGTACTCGTTAAATCCGAGTGCTCGTAATAAACGGATCCTTAAGGCAGGCATGCAACCAGAAAAGGGGGGGATTGAGGGCAAATGATTGAGTTTACTTAAAATTTAATTAATACTTACTTTAATTACATTAATTAATTTAATTAAATACTTTTCTTAATTTAATGACAACTAGCCCCCTCCCAGCCAGCAAAAAATTTCTAGTTGCGCTACAGTCTTAAAGGGCAATTAAGTTTCATTTTGCGGGGGTTTTTTTTATTTCGCGCGTATTTCTTATTTTGAAAAAAAGATAAGACAGAAAGGCTAGAAAGATGAGAAAAAAGATTGAAAGGCAGAGAAATATTGCTCGCTAAAACCGGGTCTTGTTCGTTAAAAGCGACTTCTGTTCCATAAACTTAACATTGATCCAACCAAATATTTTCGTTTCCCTCGGTAAATCCGAGTTCTCGTTAAGTCCGAGCTCGTTATAAACGAGTTTGACTGTATTAATGAAGCTTTAATAAAAACTATACTCAATTTTGTTCCTTGTTAAACAAAAAATTAAAATTTTACATTGTTAGTACAATTTAATAAGATTCATTTACTCTTCCAATTTGAAGAATCTACCATGCTAGTGATAATTCTTCAAATTAAATGGAAAGAAGTAAAAGATGAAGGGAAAAAAACACGTCTTTATTCATGAGAGGGAAATTAAGCATATCCTTTGTTTCCTTTTTTATTACATATATATCCAGCAACACGTATTATACCATTTATACATGTTTTCCGTTAATTATGAGCATTGTCATCGATTAATTATCTTTTATTCATCTTTTTTAATGAATAACACATGTTAGGATTTTTGTTTACCATAAAGATCCATTATCTGGAAAAATCTACTTTCCGGATTTTCCGAAGTTCTGACTATTCTGAATGCAAGGCATTTCACTACATATTCAAAGAATGAAGACAAAAGAGAATGAATGAAGAAAAGATGAAAGAATGAATGACAAAAGAATGAAGGATTATACTTAGGTTATTCCTTCATTCTTTTGTCTATTTAAGATTCTTTTAAATACTCCTTTTAAAAATGTTGATTCAGGGAAGTAGCATAATAGCTTCTTGTTAACATATTTATTTTCTTAAAAAATCCATGATTTTTTTATTATGAATTATTTAAAAAATAAATATGTTATGAGGCAGCAGGGTATACAATCTTACAAACAAGTTACACACGAGCATAATATTCGGTTTGTTACTGTATAGGGGAAAAAATTAATTTTATAAAAAAAATGTTTACATTCACCGTTTTAAATTATTAAATTCTGATTTTGAAATTAATCAGTTGAATCCCTTATAATAGTGGAAGAAATAAATATTCTCAAATAAACATACATTAATTTTTATTTCACTGTGGCTGTTTAACTGAATTCGATCAACTGTTAGAGTTTATTTTAAATTACAAAGTTACAAAAGGCTGAAAAACTTTTTACCTTACAAACTATTTTTCAAGTTTTTACCGCTCTCCTTTCAAAAGGAGACTATTTTCTGTATTTTAAATGTAAACATTAAAAATATTTATGCAGACAATATTTTATATTACAAAATCAGACACAAAATCCTACTTTCTCTGAATAAATGAATTTGACCACAGATTTGAATTTTTATGCTCAAAATATGGGGGGGGGGCTGCTAAAATATAGTTCCTATAGCTTAGACATGAATAGAATTTTATGTTTGGGCTCTTTTATGTAAATTTCACATTCTTTCTATTTCTCCATGTCTCTAGATCCATTTTTGTACAATTAAATAATTTTTCTACATAACTTTATGTATTATTTTAGTAATGGTAAAAAAATAAGCATGTTCATACAAAACAAGTATGTTTTTGTGCCTGAAGTTGTTATCTTAAAATATGGTAATCAGAAATGTATGAAATATTTAAAATTAATGTCTTGATTCCTTAAGATTGCATCTAAATATGTGAAAATCTACTCATTAAATCAAAGGTTATAAAGCTCTTTTTTTTTTTACCTTTTACAAAAGTTTTTTTGTCAATCAAAATGTAGCCAACAGGGTAAAATTTAGTTTTTGAAGCAGAGAAGTAGCCACTTTATTCAAACTATGTTACAAAAGAACTTAACTATCCTATTTATTTCAAAGTATTGCCAATTATTTTGATTATAATTTTAGATCATCCTGCATTTGGTTTCCATATTATCTACTTGTTTTGCTTATATACTAATGTGAATAATTTTGTTTTGGACCTTTTCTCCTAGGTGAAAAAACTTCCCTAGTCTCTAAACTGGATGAATTGCAAAAATATACATCTGATTATGAACTTCAGAAGAAAAAGCAGGAGGGTAAGATTGCAGCTCTTGAAAGTGAACTTGCTTCTGTTACAGATGCTAAAAATGAGGTGATTTGAAGTTTAATTTTTAAATTCTATTTAAATAAACCTACAGTAATTTTTAAAATCAAAGCAAAGCCCCTCAGCAAAGGATTGATATGGCATGTTTCCAGCCATGCAGCTGTAGTGAGACATAAAGTACTACTACTACTTTTTTTACTTAAAAATATGCTGTTTTAGACCGTTAAACTCTATGAGAATTTTCAACTTATACTCTGGAAATCTAAGGGATTTTGGGTTTGCCTGGAGAACGTTAACCGTAATTCTTGTTTTTTTTTTTTTTTTTTTTTTTAAAAAGTCCTTCCANTTATTTTTTTTTTTTTTTTTACATATTTCTTTGTATTTATTTATTGTTCGTTTCTTTTTTGATTTATTGTACTGACTTATCTGTATGGATTGATCTTCCTGAGTGTACCCACATCTAATTGCAACTTTTTTCCTTATCCCAGTTAATTTACTTTTGTTTTACAGATGCAGTCTGAATTACAGTCGTGTGAAGAAAAAATAGAATCGTTGGAAAGACAGTTGAAAGGAATGCACCGGTCTGAATCACTCTCCAACCTTCGAAAGCAACACGAGAGCGTCCTTTCAGAATTAAAATTGCGTCACCAGAATGAAGTATTAGACTTTAAAAAATTTATTGACCAACTTGAATCTGAATTGAAGAGTAAAGTAAGTTGCTTGTTGACTTAATAAGTACAGTGGAGTCTATCCGTTACAAAATCAATTGGTTCCTGGAAGTGTTATCCAAATATGATATTTTTTTAATATGCTATGTTTTTAATATGATATTATTTATTACATCTCACAAATTTTAGAACATGCATTTGGGAAATTCCATTTTTTAAAAATCCAATCTGTGTGATTTCCTCGTATATTTATGTGAACAAAAGCTACTGCCACAGTTTCTGCCTACAATTTTTATAACTCGTTTTTCTTTCTGTTAATGTGATGACTTTTAAAATTAGAAAATGAAAGAATTTTTTTTCTCCTTAAAATGTGTGAGAATATTGCCAATAATACTGCAAACTAAGGAATTTTTTTCTCAGTTTCGCGACAGCTCATAGAGGGCCAAGGCCTACTGTGCCCATCTCAGTTTTCATGACCTTGGGCTCTGCGGTGCAGGAGCAGATGTTTCGGTCAGGTGGTCAGCCGAACGCGGAACCCCCAGTGTTTAGTTCCCAAGCATGCTTATTGCCAATAATATTAGAGCATATATCCTTTATGTGTTGATGAAAAAAATGTACAGCATAGATACAGAATATTTTCTTTCTCCCTTAAAATTTTACAAGTATTGCTTTTGTGTATAAAAATAAGAGTTTATAATTTAATATTTTTTTATTTAATTGAACCGAAATTATCTTCTGTATGTAAAAATTTAGTATTTAAAAAAAAAACTACACATTTTGAAAAAAGTGGTTGATTTCAAAGTGAACAATCTATTTATAAAAATCGCAAAAAGTTTCAGATAATCTCTTCTCTGTGCAATCACTTGTCTGTTATGTGAAACAACAATTATTAAGAAACTACATTATTCTAGGGGGATATATGGATGATGAAATTAAAGGAAAATCAGAAATGTCTAGAGATGTTAGAAATTTTTTTTTCTAGAAAAAAAAAACAACAGAAAAAGAGAAAAGATTGAGAGATATAAGTAATTGAGGACGTTACTTCTGCCATCAGTATTGAAATCAAATGTTATTCAAATTTAATTCTTTTTATCCACTTATATCTATTTAAGTTCTAACAACATGTAGGTAGTAATTAAGTTTTTCTTGAGTTAATATTTGCATTTCTGTCTGCGCATACTAAATAAATTTATTTTATTCTATTTAGTATTGATTTTCTTTATTATTGCTTTATAAAAGGTTATTTTTATTTATTTTTCAGTTAAAAACTAGACTTCCTATAAAAATTAGGCTAAGTCATTTAATTAAAACTTGTGTACAGTTTTATGTTATGCATATAAGGTTTTTTTTTATAAACACAAAACACTTATTATAAGTTAGTTACATATAAGCTATTAAAATTTATTTCTATTAAAAGTTTTACTATTATAGATTTTATTACAAGTGAGTTTTGTCGAAAAAAGCTTGAAAAAAATGCTGTAACAGGGTCTTGATTATAAATTAATAAACTAAGTTAATATCATATGTTAACGGAAAATACTTTTAATGTGAACAAATTTGCTATGCTTCTGGATTCTAGTTTACAAGGTAGATTGTGTATTAAATAATCTAAAATTGAAGCACCTTCCCTTAAAAAAATAGTACTTTTAGACAGGATTTGTTGATTTAAATCACAATTTAAATCAAATGATTTTTTTTTAAAAATCATTGATTTAAATCAATGAATTTTTTTTAAATATATTGATTTTAAAAATTAGAAAACAGTGTTTTAAATTATTGATACTTCTATTATTTTGTTGTCTTAGTTTTAAAATTTATTTTAAATAAATTGCTGCATTAATTCATTTTAGTTAACGAAATTACTTATGTTCTTGGAGTTTGTTAAATTCCAACACATTTGAAATTACATTTTTAAAAATGTTTTGTTTCTTGAGGATGAAAGTACAGATTAAAGTAAACATTTAATGCTGTCTTAATATAGACTTGCATAGCTGTGGAAAATAATTAATAAACATGATTTTTTCAAAAAATAATGCAAATAATTTTAATTAAAATTCCACCTTTTGAATGGAAAAGCGTGGAATTAAAATCTATGTTATATTTTATTGGTAGAAAATGTATATTTCTGAAGCTTGAGGTTATATTATAAAGAAATTACCCTAATATGCCAAAAATAGAAAAAGAAAAAAAAAGGCTGATGAATTCAGATATTTTTCTCCTGATATAGTGTCATTCTTCTCTTCAAGGTCTATTTGAAGCAGTAGGGTTATGTTAGCAGTAGGGTTATAATATGTTTACAGTATCTTTGACATTATCTGATTTTCTATAAAGAAATTTTGTAAAAAAAATTCCAATGAGCTCATAGAATAAAAAAAAAATGTTTTTAACTTATCTATTTTGATATAGAATTAAAAATAATTATTTTAATCTAAAAATATATAGATTAAATATTTATTTTTTGATGAATGTCTACATCTATAAACACAATCTGTTACATTTATTTTGTCATTTTAAAAATCAAGAAATCACAATTTTAAATTAAAATTATGGTTTACTGATTGAAACTTTGTTTTAATAGTCATAGTACAGGGGTCTATCCAAGCCAAATTTACTACCGTTTAGTGGTACCTTCACAAATTCAACTTTAGGAAAAACGGTAGAATAATTTGACAAAATACTTTTTTCTTACAATTTTATTTTTGTGTCTCATAAGAAACGATAAATCCATATTTTTACCATATTTGTGTTGATTTTTTAATATGATTTTTAATTTTCACAAATTATGTCTTAATTTTCACAAAATAGGTACCTTTCAGAAAAACCTAGACAACCCCTGAAATATTCTTTAAATTTTCTATTTCATCGTTAAATTTCAATTATGCATTTATTTCAGAATGGTTCAAAGTTATGTATTATTCTATGCTATGCATTCAAAGTTATGTATTATTATGAAAAATTATTTTAGTAAGTTAGAGCTTCTAAAATATTGTTATAATATAGTTTTAATATTAATTTAATTTTGATTAAACATTTACAAAGTTTTTCTAATCATAAATGAAAGTTCTTACAGTGTATTTGAATAAAAATCAAAAAAATCTGATTTAAATCAAAAAAATCTGACTTTTTTTATTTTTTTAAAAAAAATCACGAATCCTGCTTTTAGAGATAAGGTTTTTCTTTTTCTATCAAGATCTTTCTATTATGAAAATTATATAAAATAAGAAGTTCGCTGTAATAGATAAATACATACTGTTAATTGAAATTCTTTAAATATGGGTGAGGAGGATTTTTTGTGGCATTCAGAAGAAGTGAAGTATTTTCCGTATAACAACTCTGCGAAAATTATTGAATCTGACACAGATGATCTGGAATTCTTAAATTTTGGCTTTATGGTACATTTTAAAAGTTTTCATTGTGTAATTATTTTTTTAGATACTCTTGAATAAATTATCTTAACTTTTTTTATTCTTAATTATTTTTTTTCTCAATGTAATCTGAGTATTGTTTCTAAAAAGAAGCATTATGTGGAGAAAAAATATAATGAAAGAAAATGCAAAATTAATTGTATATAACATATTGAAAAAAGATTTTGAAAGGGTTAAATTGATGCATAGTTTTTCACATCTATATCATTAATTGTTTTTAACGCATTGATATTTCACAATCAACCAGCTATATTACTGGTTTTAAGTTTCATGTATTTTAGTTCGTTATACTCATGTTCAACTTAAAATGAAATCTATTTTGTTTCAGTCTAAAGATGTGATGCATTTAGAAGATAGAGTTAGTGAATTACAAAAAAAATATGACCATTTGGTAATTGAAAAGAGTGAGATTTTCAATAATTTATCCTCACAATTGGAAGCTACTCAAAAACAGTGTCAACAGCTTCTTGAATCTGGTATAACTGCTGTTTTCATTTTATTTTTTCTTTAAATGATTCTTAAAAGTTAATAATTCAGCACAATTTACAGAGTGAATCTGCCTACATTGTTTAAATTTAATACAGTAATACTAAAAAGATAGAATAAATTCCTATTTAGTTACAGAGATGCCAACTGCTTCAGATACAACAAAATATTTTCTAAAAAAAAAAAAACGGTAAGAGAACTACAACCTTAAATTAGCTGATTATCAGTTAATTTTGACAACTTTTTAAAAGGCTCAACATGACTTAACTGTACCAAAGTAGCGTATCACATGAGCCTTTGAATTATTTATAAGTAGTAGTGAGAAAAAAAAACCTATAAATTGAATGTACTAAACCGAGAATCATAAATTAAAAGACTACTACTCGAAAACATTTATCTACTGTTTAAAGCAAGTTGGCATTGTTGCAAATAAGCCTGTAACTAAATTATAGAGAAAAGGCTCTATTCGGTATTCTCTCAATTCACTTTATTTAATTATACTAGAACTATACTTAATTTCTGCATACCTATTCTATGTTTTAAAAGGAACTTTTTGTGCTTTTTCTACTGTCCTTTTTACAATGCACAAGTTACTGTATATTGTGAAGTTTCGATAATTCTAGTTTCATTTCCTGGATAACAGAGTATTAAACAAGGAGAACTTTTTAAACTAAGAGAAATGAATGAAATATCAGGGAATTGAATTAAAATACTCTAAAAGTCATAGAAAATAAATTTGAGTTTTATGTACCTAAAGGTTCTTTATTGTTTTTTAAAAAATGAACTTGTAATAAATTTTTTTTAAAATAAATATTTATTTTCATCTTTAATAGCAAGTAAAGTGTCTTGTATATTTTATGTATAAAAATACGACATATCTGAAAAATTAATAATAAAATTTATTCCTCTGCTTACAAAAGTCAAGTAAACTTCAAAAACCATTTTAGAAAACCAAAGTTTTTTTTTTTAGTGTTTGTGAACACTCTAATAACTGATTCCATTCTTGACTAATTGTGATAATTAGTGATTTGATAAAACAAAGAATCAGTCGGCTTAAATAAAATTTCTACCTCTCAACTGTTGATCCGTCCACTGTACATTAAACCTTAATGTGTACTGTATTTTTCCTGCATATTCTGTATGGTAATCAAAACACTAACTAGAAGAAGGACCAACTGAAAGACATAAAAAATTTTGAAGTTTTGATGTTGCTTTTTGACTTAAAAAACTTATTTAATTTGTCAACATACTTCTGGGATTATTTTATTAAAGGGATTTATTTACTATGAGATAATTATTTTGACCAAGTAAATAATTAATTAAATAATAAGATCAAACTCTTTTAGCAAATTTATTGTCTTTTCTGTTTCATTTAGGAGGAATGATAGATGTCAGTATTTTGAAAGCAAAGGTTCAAGATCTTGAAAAAGACAAGGCCAACTTAAGTGAACAAAACTCTATTCTTAAAGTAATTTTTTAATGTGTGTTTTTCATTTTTGATTATTTCATAATGTAGTCTCTTACTGCTGTTACTTTCCAGAGACAATATCTCTTAAATGTTATAATGTAATTCTATATTCAATTAAGTAGAAATTTAAACAAAGGATCTATTAAATAGAATTTAATATATTTTTGGAAGGAAAAAACAAAATAGGTAACTTGTGTTCTTAAAAAAAAATTTTTTTTTTACCCTATAGTTATAAAATAAGCTAGTAGATCCTCAATTATCCAAATTACATGGAACTAGACTAACTTTGAAATATTTTGGAAGGCACAATACTAAGACTAGTCCAAAATACAGCAGGGTGGTCACAAATTTGTCAAAGTAATTTGATTAATTTTGGAAAAATCAGGAAATTTAACTAAAATACCCAGAAAGTTGAGGAAATTAATAAATTTATTGATGTGCAATATTTTTCCAAAATGAGTTGGTCATATAATTTTTTTTTTCAATGTTAGTATATTTTCAACTCAAATAGCACATATCAGTGTTTAGTATTGATTTTATGTTTAAAAATAAGACTTAACTGAAAATTTTATTAATTTTAATAAAACTTTTGCAACCAATTTTAAAAAATCAGAGAAATTCACTAAAATAAGTTCGGAAAAATCAGGGTCACCCTGTAAGAGAAACAAAGACTTTTTTTATTTTATTAGGTCAAAAAAAAAATTTTAGCTTTCAAAAGAGTTTATATTTTCTCTTAATCTATTAGCCGACACCATATGAAACAGAAATCTTTTTTTAAAACTCTTTAGAAACGTAAATAATATTAATTTTTTTTGCAGGAAAAGATTAAATCATTAGAAGCGGAGCTGCATACAACAGAAGCATTGCAGAGGATTGCAACATCTCGTTTCGCACAAGACAATACTGAAATCTCTAAAAAGTAATATTTTCTACTAATCTTTTTAATTTTTTAAAGCAATAACATTTTTTAAAGATTAATGTCATGCTAACCGTAAGTATACATCATGTCTTACAGTAACTGTAAAACTATAAAATAATTTATTAAAATATAATATACATACAATGCAAAAAAAGTGTTTTTTTTAATGTAGTAGAAATAAATACCATAAAAAAATTCATATGTTTCCTAAAATGTCATCTCATGTGTTTTCTAAAATTGAAATTAATAATGTAATTTTTCTCTGTTTTTTTAAAGTGAAATTCAGAATTGTAATTCTCAGCTGGAAATGGCCTTGAAGAATCTTAGGGCTACGAGAGGAGAAAATAAAAATTTACTGCATGATTTGGAAGAAAAGGATGTCAAAATACACGATTTGCAAAACAAAGCCACCTTTTACGAGTCTAGATTTCATGACTCTGAGGTAAATATGTTTTCTGTTAGTTATTTCCCATTCAGTTAAATTTGCTCTAATCATATCATATTCATTATTATGTTTTTTTTTTCTTTTCAATGTCATTATATAATGTCATTATATGTTTTAGACAATGTCATTATATGTTTTTCAATGTCATTAAAAATTTTCAATGTCATTGTATGTTTTAGACATATATAAATTGAAAACAAAATTTTAAATACAGTTTTTAGTAAATTTAAATTTTATCATAAAGCTATTTTAAATTAGTTCAGTAAAAGCCTAATATAACAAGCACGACATATAACACTTAGCTTTTTATAACTTCTTATATTTATAAAGCAATATATAGGCAACCACCTGCTAAGTTTTCTTCTTAGTTTTGCAAATGAATTGATGAGTCTGAAAGCCAGTCATCTCCACTTTTTTTTTTTTTTTCAAAAATAAAATTATTGCATTTGTATGCATAACCTAGCAATTAATTATTTAGTTTAGGCTTGCTAGTTTGCTGATGTTTTTAACCTTACAATAAGCGATTCAGAGGGTTGTTCTTAGTTGGTATATGCAAAAAAGAAAGGGGGTTATAGTCAACTATGAGCCACATAAAACAAGAATGGCAAANTTTCCTTGTTTTTTAAAGTGAAATTCAGAATTGTAATTCTCAGCTGGAAATGGCATTGAAGAATCTTAGGGCTACGAGAGGAGAAAATAAAAATTTACTTCATGATTTGGAAGAAAAGGATGTCAAAATACATGATTTGCAAAACAAAGCCACCTTTTACGAGTCTAGATTTAATGACTCTGAGGTAAATTTGTTCTCTGTTAGTTATTTCCAATTCAGTTAAATTTGCTCTAATCATATCATATTCATTATTATGTTTTTTTTTCTTTGCAATGTCATTATATATGTGAGAGAGTGTATGTTTTAGACACGTATAAATTGAAAAAAAAATTTTAAATACAGTTTTTAGTAAATTTAAATTATATCATAAAAGATCAATTTTGCTATTTTAAAGTAGTTCAGTAAAAGTTTAATGTAACAAGCACAGCATATAACACTAAGCTTTTTATAACTTCTTATATTTATAAAGCAATATATAGGGCAACCACCTGTTAAATTTTCTTCTTAGTTATGCAAATGAATTGATGAGTCTGAAAACCAGTCATCTCCACTTTTTTTTTTTTTTCCAAAAATAAAATTATTGCATTTGTATGCATAGCCTAGCAATTAATTATTTAGTTTAGGCTTGCTAGTTTGCTGATGTTTTTAACCTTACAATGAGCGATTCAGAGGGTTGTTCTTAGTTGGTATATGCAAAAAAGAAAGGGGGTTATAGACAACTATGAGCCACATAAAACAAGAATGGCAAAAGTTAAGGTTCAGAATTAAGTCAGATTAAAAATTCATAAAAACGAAGGGAAAATGCATTCCTGAAAGATGTGCAGGTGAAAATTGCAAGTAAGAATTGCTTAATAGTAAATTAGATTATAATCTAATATTTCTATGTGTCCCAAAACAGATAGTCGTAGTCCTGAAGAAGAATTCTGTATCTATGACTTAAATAAAGTCTTTATTTTATTCCTAAATAAGAATTGATTAATATTTTCACTTGTTCAAAATAATGTATGGTATTCATTTTAAGGTTTTGTACAAAAATTCGCTGTTTGAACATACTTTTTGTAGACATTTCTGCCTTTCATTAAGTACAGAATTACTTAATTCACTCTACATATTGTAAACTGTCTACTGTAGACTTGTATTTAACGTCAAGATAATATATATAAATAAATATTTTTATTTTGTTATTGTGTTAGTGTTTAACGGTACCTGCCAACATTAATTGTGATTCTTTTTGTTAATTGAAAACGGATCACTCTGAATGACTTTTGATCTAATGATCGAATCTTTGCGTTCTATGACTCAATCTTAATGGCCCGAGAGAATGACCTCAAATATTCTAATAATGACGATAATTTAAGTCGCAAAATCAGACAGGAAAACGTATTTTCTCTGAATAAACATATCTTTTTTTTTTTACTGGCTCTGATTTCGCATTCCCAAAATAACAAGGATAGCCACAATCTGGTAACTATAGTCCCAATAGTTGATCAGAAGAGTACTTCAAAGTTATGACCCCTTAATGTTAATTTTACTTTTTGCGCATTTCACTATATCTCAAGAAATGTTTAAGCAAATTAAAAAAAAATTTCACACAATTATAAAATTCGTTTATTTAAAGATAATTCCATTCAAACAATAAATTTTAGTAAATATTTATTATTTTATTTAATTATGGTCATAAAAATTTTGAATAGTAGGGTAAGAATTTTTTGCATAATTTTAAAGAGCATAATTTTGTTTAGTAAAATACAAAATTTGAGTAAAATTGATTGAGTAATTTCTGATCAATTTTAGTTCAAATATGTGACTTTTTTTTAAATTTAAATTCAGGAACCATTCAACTGATTTTTGCTCAAATTTTGTGTATTATGTAAAATTATATTCTTATAAATGATACAAAAATTTGTATACCTTACTTTTCAAAATTTTTTTGACTTTTATTAAATAAAATAATAAAAAATAATAAGCATTTATTGAAATTTATTCTTTGCTTGGAGTTATCTTTGGATAAACAAATTTTATAATTGTGTGCAAAAATGTTTCAATTCACCTAAAAAGTTCTCGAGATATAGTGAAATATGCAAAAAGTAAAATTAACATTAAGGGATCCAAATTTTGGTGGGCTCTCCTGACCAAACTGTTAGAACCATATTTCCCAGATTGCGGCTTTCTCCTATATTTTGGAGGTCAGAAATCCAAATCCATCATAAAAATGGTATGTTTCTTCAGAGAAAGTACATTTTTGTGTCTGATTTCATAACTTAAAATATCGTCTGCTCTCTTATTAATTAGCATATTTGAGGTCACCCTCACGAGCCATTAAGATTGAGTCCTAGAATGTGAAGATCCAATCATTAGATCAAAAGTTATTGTAAACGGTCCTTTTTTTTGCACATTGTACAACATATTTATTTTCTTTCTTCTCACTCTTTATTTTTACATTTCTAAAAGTCTTAGCCCCAATTGGGCTCAAAATTAGCTCAACCTAGGTCTTACAAGAATTATGAACTGAGAGGGATATTAGGATGTTTGAATTTTAAGATAATGGGACCAAGATATAGGTTGGTAATATTTGATCAAGATTCATTTCTATCTGCGATCAGTATTACAAGTTATACATTTCCCAATATTGGTCCTATATTGTAATCTGATAAGGGTCCTAGATAGAAATTAAATTTAGTCCAATATTTAAAGCAATTCTAGGCCTAATATTACAAAACATACACTACAATACTGATCCCATATTCTAAGTTTAAAATGGTCCTAGATAGAAATGAATCTTGGTTTAATATTGAAAGCCATTCTAAGACCAATATACAAAATGTCGACTACTTTATTTTGATCCTATACTGTAAGCTTATAAGGGTTGAAGACAGAAATGAATCTTGTTCCAGTATTAAAATCCAATCTAAGACCAATATCACAAAATATAGATGCCCCAATTTAATCCATGAAATCCATATTTAATCCATGAAGTTGTGCATTTTACGAATTTTTTTAATTGAAGTCACATTTTTTAAAAATATTGTTAAATTTCATAAAGTGATCATTGTTTTTTTAAATTTTATTATATTCTTAAAATATTTGAAAACTAGTCTTTAACATTACTGGTTAATAAAATTTAAGTTAAGAACAATGAATTCTATTTTTTCAAAACTTTGTGTAGTTAAGTTATTAAATTACTTTTGTAGTCATGAATATTGTCAATCTATGTAATTGAATTTTTTTTTGTATTAAATATTTTATGTTTGAATTATTTATTTCATTTTTATATAATCTAACTTCATTTATTATTTATATATTACTAATGTTTGGTAAAAATTACATGATCAGTCACAGTCTTTTTTTTTTATTTTTCAAAAGGTCTGCATAGAAATGTNACCGATACTAAAATCGTGTGCAGGTTCCTGTTATGGTAGTACATCAACTGCATTGAGATGGTCATCTCATAGTGCGAAAGTATTTTTAATGCTTTCATTTTAAAGGAAATGTTATTATTAAACTAAAAACTTGTTCCGTCTCATCTATAAAAAAATTTCATCCGATCATCCTCTTCCTAACGTCGCCGCCATTTTTATTTACATTTGTATATGTCATCACATAAAATTGAAACGTCATAAAAAGCAAACGATCTGATTGGTTCATGAAAGAAATTGCCTGAACGGTTGCAGATATTTCGTGCAACCGTAATTTCTATATCACATGAGCGTTTTTTGGAGAAATTTCACTTGCAGTTGCACTTACACTTGCAGTTGCACATATTTTCTCTCGTGTGATATAGCCATAAGTTTAAAATGGTCCTAGATAGAAATGAATCTTGGTTTAATATTGAAAGTCATACTAAGACCAATATATAAAATGTCGACTACTTTATTTTGGTCCTATACTATAAGCTTATAAGGGTTCAAGACAGAAATGAATCTTGTTCCAGTATTAAAATCCAATCTAAGACCAAGGTCACAAAATATAGATGCCCCAATTTAATCCATGAAATCCATATTTAATCCATGAAATTGTGCATTTTAAGAATTTTTTTAATTGAAGTCACATTTTTTAAAAATATTGTTAAATTTCAAAAAATGATCATTGTTTTTTTTAATTTTATTATATTCTTAAAATATTTGAAAACTAATCTTTAAGATTACTGGTTAATAAAAAATTAGGTTAAGAACAATGAATTCTATTTTTTCAAAACTTTGTGTGGTTAAGTAATTAAATTATTTTTGTAGTCAATCTATGTAATTGAATTTTTTTTTGTATTAAATATTTTATGTTTGAATTATTTATTTCATTTTTATATAATCTAACTTCATTTATTATTTATATATTACTAATGTTTGGTAAAAATTACATGATCAGTCACAGTCTTTTTTTTTTATTTTTCAAAAGGTCTGCATAGAAATGTTACTTTACTGTAAATATTTTAATTTTAATTGGTTTATGCTTAGTAATTAATAATAAGAAGCCTTTTTCGCAGAAAAAATCAAAAGAATTGGAAGGAAAAGTTCTTTCTCTGTCAACAGTTAATGCGGAAATGAAAACTTCCTTTGAAAATAAAGTGGAGAAATTGGAAAAATTAGTGAAGGATTTGCGAACTAAGTTTCAAGTATGTTTCTGATTAAAGCATGTGTTTTCTGTATTTAACTTTTAAAAAGGAAATTTTGATTTTCATCTTTGAGAAAAATGAAATTTTCACTTAAAAATCACAGGGGTGAAGGGGGCTAGTGTAGACGCATGGGGCTAAAGTGGACATCTTGATTAGCTTTTTAATTTATTGATCAAATCTCAGTTGAACAATCATGCAGTGAATACTTTAGTATAAATTTGTAAAAGAAAGTTTTTAAGGTGCAAAAGTAACTTCCAAATTTATTCTTTCAAATTTATTTTTTACTCTTTTAATAACATATTTTATTTTCAGAATTTCAACTGAAAGTGATAATATAATATAATTGATACTGTTTTTCACCTATTTGAGTATTAAGTTTTGCTCTGTATTGTTTCAATTAATTAACATTATAGTACTGCTAATAAGTTAAACATCCACGCTTTGAATGCTAGAAGCATAAATAACGCATGTACTCCATTTATGAAGCTCCATTTTGGATGGAAGGCTATCTCAGATATAGCCCATAACAATATAGGTGGGCATTCAAAATGGTAGACTCTGAATATTTTTGATATGCTATTTTTAAATGTTTAATGTTTTTTTTTCTGGAAGGAAGGAAAAAGATATATTTATTCTAATCACAAATCTTTAATTTTTCCAGAAAAAAAAATACTTCTCAAATTTCTAGCAGAAATAATTTACAAAATTCAATCGCTAGTAACTGGTTAAAACTACCAGGACTGAATCTCAATGCACTTTCGAAATTGACATTTCAATTAAAAGAAATTCAAATTGCTTATCAGATAAACCAAATTGAATATTAGTTTTCAATAATTGGCGATCAAAATGTTTAGTGAAATGTTCTATTACAAATTTATATTTTGATTAATATATGCTAATATTTATTCTCCACTTAGACTTAAATTGAAATTAATTTCATTTTAGCTTTAGATATACCTTTCTGAATTGTAATGAATGACTTCTTAACAAGTTATCAAGTTTGTCCACACTAGTCCCGTGGACAAAAACAACCTATTTTCAAAAAATTATTATGGAAAAACTAAACTTCTAAGTCCAGATATAAACCAGAGTGCAGTAAAACGTCCAAATTAATACTAAAAAGATACTTATCGAGTTAAAATTATATATTAATAAGGTCTTTTGATAAATTTGAAAGAAATTTCTGCAATATCCCCCTTCTACCCTATTTGTTTTCTTATCATATAGTGAGAAACACTCATGCAGAACCCGTGAAATTCAAATTTTTCAAGTTTCCCCTTTGTTGAAGAATGGCACTTATGAATGGTTTCTTAAGCCTTTATATATTAAACAATAAAAATCATCTCAATAAAGCATGGTGGCAATGTCATCAGTAGAGCCCGGATTTTGATGACCTAAAAAATCTCAATTAATGCCCTTAAAAAGTGCCAAAAATGCCCTTACAAACTGCAAAAAATGTCCCTAAAAGTGCAAAAAATGCCCTTAAAATGCAAAAATTGCGCTAAAAATGCCTTATGACAGGAATTAAATAGAAGTAAAAATATTGAACTAAAACAATGTTTTACTCTTTAAAATTATTATGAGTCGTTTCAAAAAATATAAAGCAAGGTATTTATATTTTT
>NC_092206.1:91413311-91456873 GCF_043381705.1 Parasteatoda tepidariorum | reverse complement strand
AGTAATATAAAGCATGGTGGCAATGTCATCAGTATTGCACAATATCCACCGTTATTACCACACAAACTGTTACTCATGTACCTGGTAGCAGAACTCACTGAGTCAATCAGCAGCACAATATTCATAAGGGCCAGAAAAGCCTGGTTGATAGGACATTGGACTTGTGTTCTTGAAAATGGAAGTTCGAATCCTGCCATCCTAAAAAAGCCTGTGTATTAAATGGTAATTGGTGCATGTTAAATCTGCCGGGGTCACAAAGTCCTCCAAGTTCCAATATAAAAAAATTGACACCTTCGTGGGTACTGAATTGAAGGTTGATCATTCTCTGATTCAGTTCAAAATTATGTGCATAATCAAACGTGCAGTAAAAGCATGCATAATCAAAACTTTAAACACATCATTGCTCCGCATTACCGGTACTTCTCTGCATTTCAATGATTTATCTTCATTTCATCTTTTTAAAAAAACGTTGTGAAAAAGTTTAGTAACTCTCAAACCTTTTTGATTAGCTACTCTTCTTTTGAAACTCCAGCTTAGATTGAAAAGGAGCTGGAATGGCAATGAAACGACGCTCGAATGAAAAAGACATATTAATTATGCCTTATTTTACATAGTGAAACCTTTCGGGAGTCACCACATTCCGTTCCACTGTAAAGTGGTCGTTGATGGAGGTGGGTCGTTCTTTGGGGTTACCTCCATAGACTTCAAAGTTGTTATTGAAGGTACATGATTATTCGCAAACACTTTTAATTTCAGTCATTGTCATTTTCTTGGTGCGAAAATGCCACTTCTGTCAGCGTCACGAAAAGACATATCGAAGAACGAACATTAGCGACTATAAAAATGATCAAAACTAATATAATTATGTTTGAAAACAAATTTACCAATTATGAACGATAAAAATATTTTAAATAAATAAACAATTATGTTTTTTGTTTAAGTTTGCATTTAATTTGATGTCATAAAAATTAATTAGTTTTAAAAGATGAGAAGAAGTGTGTTTGTTTTTTCTAAATTAACTTCTTTTTTTTTTAAAGTTAACTTTCAACTCTTAAAGTAAATCATTGATAGCATCATCTTTAGTGCACTCTGACTGCAACATAAGGTTGTATCGTCAAAAAGAACTCTCTGAATTAGAACCTCGCACCAATATTTTGAATACATTTTTATCTACGTATTTGTATTTCTTAATTTTTTTTGTATTTACCCGGTCACTGAGAGAGGTCTTAATGGTCTTTCCTAAAGGGTTTTTTCAACACAAAGTCTATGGAAAAAATTCTGTGCCTCTCAAAGGTGGTTGTGAATAGAGGTGGTTGCTGCATAGAGGTAGTCTTTCCTGGAGGTTTCACTGTATATTTAAGTTATTTATTTGTAGCGGTGGGCAAGATTCTTGTGATTTAAATGAATTAAAATATTTATACATTATCTTTGCTACGACTACAAAAAATATTTATTTGTGCTGAGTCTGTTTAAGTTAAAAAGTTTGTAGGAAACAATGACTCACTAATCTACATAACAATGTCCAAAACTTGGTGTACAATTGTACTTTATGCGTATAATTCCATATTACACCTAAACTAATATAGATATTCAAACAAACATTAAAGCAGGAAGAAGTAATAAAAAGATAGAAATGTGTGTTTGTAAGACAGCACTTCTTTGGGGGACACACTGCCTACAAACACACAGGAGCCTTTCTGTTGTCAGTTGTCTTACAAACACACATTTCTTTTATTTTATTACTTTTTCCTGATTTAATGATTATTTGAATGTCTAAATTAAAAGAAAGCAAATTTGTTTTTAGCTGCTTTAGGCGCTTTTCCATTTTGATTTAGTGTTTTAACTGTTAATTTAATTCTTTGTCTCTTTTGTTTTTGTAAATTGGATTCATTTTTTGAATAGCCCTAAACTAATAGTCTGATGATCTCTGTTAAACCAGCACAATTAGTAGGAATAGGACCTTATAATAGCCTAACCAAACATTGACCTTGATAAACATTAAATCATAATTCATTTTTTATTTATCAAGCAATAAAATGGTACATTATCATTCATAAGTAATCAGAACTAATTTCACCCACCATTCTCCTAGAAAGCATCAGAAAAACTGAAGCAAACATCAGAAATGAAAGAAAGTTTTGCTGAAACCTGTGAAAAGCTGCAAAAAAGAGTTGCTGAAATGATTGAGCATCATGCCAATGAAAAGAAAAAAGCTGTGGAAGAGTATGCTTTATTTGTTTTGTCTTTATTTATAAATGTTTTTATTTTCAGTTCTGAATTTGCTTGTTAGAATTTTGTTGGTATCAGAAAGGAAAATTTGAAATAGTTTGTTTATATTGTTAAATGAATAAATTACATTCATACCCAGAAACACTTCAGTATTCTAATTCTTCTTTAGTTTAAGGAAGTTTTTTCATCTACCAATTTAAAATTTTTTTCTTCATTTTATTTCATATTTTGATATCTTATACTATGGAGTATATGTGGATGAAACCGTTTAAGGCACTTTTCTTTTGATTACTAAAGAAGCTGAGAAAAAGTTTCATTATCTGCTATCACCATCAAGTTGCAATTAAAAAATCAAATGTTGACTGCATAGTACAGAAGTAGATGCATGCAGAGGCAAAGTGTTCAAGGTCAGGAGACCCAGAAAAAACTCAACTTCAGGACTCGTTAAACAAAGAAAGTGAGTTGCTGAACCAAGCAAGAGTGCTAATCAAATAGGTAAGGAGATGTCATTACATTGTCTACACTTACATTGAGCCAACACACAAGACAATGCAGCTGGATTGTTTTCATGATTTCTTATAAGAAAACCTCTCATCCAGACAAAGAATAGGATGATTCGATTGAATCTTGCAAGGAGCACAAAGCATGGACAACTAAAGATTGGAAGGAAGTCCTTTGGAGTGATGAATCCAATTTCAATTTGTTTGGTAGTAGTGATAGCAAACAAATTTTACTTGTTGTCCAAATTTGACCAGATAAATCCCCGATACCAACAGCCGCCAGTGAAGTGAAACATGGAAAGGGATCAGTAATGGCCTGGGAAGCTTTCCATCATAATGTTTTACCCCCTTGTACACATCAAAGGGACTATGAGTCAAGATGTTTATTTAACATTTTAGAAGTTGACTTGTTACCTTATGTTTGAGAAAGATTCCTCATGAATGGATGCTTCAGCATGATAATGATCCTAAGCACACCTCAAAAATTGTGTTGAGTTGGTTTACAAGTAAGAAGGTTAAAACTTAAATTGGCCGAGTCAATCACCTGACCTGAATCCAATAGAACACCTTTGGGAATTCATCAGAGGAAAAATCTTGGCATGGAAACATCCTTAAGGATTTTCAATCAGAGTGGGCGAAAATCCCTAAGTCCAACTCTAGAAAGCCTTGTTAGTTCCAATCACAAACAGTGTGCTGCAATCATCAAGGCAAAAGCATATTTTACGAAGTATTAAGAATTTGCGGTATTTTCTTACATTAAGATGATTAATTTCAATAAAAGTTTAGAAAAGCTTAGTTGTCTCAAAACTTTTGATTTCAATTTTACAAATCCTTATTTTTTGTTTGTTAAATTAAAAAAAAAAATTATTTTTATTATTAGTTGTCCCCCTTGTTGCCTGATTAAAGCTACAAATTACTAATGTACATCATTAAGAAATTTTGCTTTAAGGAAAATTTAGAGAAATGAAAAATATATTATCTCAAAATTTTTGCAACCTGCTTCATGTTCAAAAATTGTGTGCAAATAAGTGATCTAAAGAAACAATATGGAATTGCTCGCAATAAATCGCAAAATTATATGCTTGCAATAAATCACACAACCAATTGAAGCTAAAACGATTGATCTTGATAACAGTTTCTATGTAATTATGGATGGTAATTTCAATAATTAACAGAAATGTGGGATTCATTGATTCAACACCTGTAGCTCTGCAATTCACATGTAAAGACATAGTTTGTTGAGAAATGGCAAACTTTTGTGATCATCCATCATTGTATGATGGATACCAATTATCCAAGTAAAGAAAAAAAAAAGAACTTACCGTATATTCTGGCGTATAACGCGCACTTTTAATACAAAAAATAACATTGGAATTTACGGGTGCGCGGTATACCCCGAATATAAAAAATTATAGATTAAGAAAATTTAAATTTAGAAAAATATTTTTATTTTAAAGAAATAACATACCTATATACTTCATTGATTTTCGTTATTGCATAAATAGTTCATTATATTCGTCTTCCGTTATTTCTTCAGGCACGTCATCACAATCTGTTTCGTCTTCATCATCTGTGTTACACTCATCCATGAATAAACAGTCATCTTCTGATCCGTCCAGATTATTTGAAATGCTGCATTTTTTAATGATTTTCTAACCATCTCAGGCTTAATTTCATCCCATGCTTTTAATATCCATTCCCACACTGTTTCCAAACTTGCATGATGCATATATCCTCCTTTCTTAAAGGTTTTCTCGCCCTCCAACAACCAAGTGTTCCACTGTTTTTTTTAAATTGGCTTTAAAAGCAGAATTCCAATGGCTGAACTAATGGTGTCAATCCGCCCATAATAACTGCCACATCGGTGTTACATTCTTTCAACAATTTTTTTGGCATTATCTGTAAGGTGGGATCTAAACATGTCCCACACTGAAAGGCTTTCTGGTTTTCTATAGATACTAGACCAGATATTGCACATGTACAATCCAAATTTTCATGCGCGTTATACGAAGAGTATATCTTAAAATTTAAAAAAAGTTATTAGAAATTACGGGTGCACGTTATACGCCGGAATATACGGTAAATCTTTTCTATCAGTAAATCAATAAAAATATTAATAAAAGTAGGCCTTTTTTTGAACTTTTTTTAAATTCCTTTTTTTACATTATAACTTTTTCTTACGATAATTATGACTTATTTAGGTTAAACATTCACTCTTATTAAATGTTTGAAGTTCCTACTGTTTTGTCCTATTCTGGATCAGCGGGGCACCTTGATTAAGCAAGAGAGTGGCCTTATTTCCTACAATTTTGGCCAATTCATGTTTAATAAGCTCCCTGATTAAGTAATTAGATAGCCTTGATTCCTACAATTTTAGCCATTTTGGGTCCAATGGGCACCCTGATCAAATGAGTGTGTTGGTTCCTACGTCCTCATTATAAGTGAGTTTGACTGTAATTGTTTTCCTTTCAATGATTATTTCCTTTTCCTCTTTTTTGTAATTCAATATTTCTAATTTTATACTACCTAGATGCCGTGCCAAATTCATGGAGCTTCATGAAAAAGAAGTGAGCGAGTTGAAAGAAAAGCTTCACTCTGATTCTGAAACAGATCTTATTTGTTTGCGTGCTAAATATGAAAATGAGATATCTAAACTTCAGTAAGTTATTGAGGAGAACTTCCAATTTTCTACCATGGAGATTATTTTTATGTTTTAAAATATAGTAAAATGCGATTAATCTTTTTGACACTTCTTCATTTATGTATATTATTATCAACATATGAAACGCAGACATTTTATAGAGTCATTTTAAGCAAAGATTGATGTAGAGAAATTAGTACAGTGGAAAGTCGCGTATCCGGAATCGGCGGGACTTCCCGAAGTCCGTATATTTGATTTTTCCGTATAATTGACCTCCAAGGTAAACAAAGCTTAAAATGATCTGAATCTCAGAAGCAGAAAATAAATAAACATTATTTTTCGGGGAATAATGTTTTAGTATTAGAATGATATCTAATCAATCATAAACAAAATATTAGAAAAAAATAATTATTGCTATTTTAAAAATAAATAAAGAAAACGAAAAAATTCACAGTCATGAAAATATTAATTGCTCTCTCCGCCATTTTGAACTAGAACGATTCAAGCAAGAAGGGGAAATTCCCGTCATTCATTAAGGTGGGTAGGTGGAGAAGAAAAATTCATTTCCTCCTTACTTGTCATTCAAGTTGAGGCGGGGTAGTGACAAATTCTTATTTTCTCTCCCATCATTGGCTATCAATTAAGCATAAAGGCGTGGCATGCTGATTGGGTTCTCTTTATTTTTTCTTGTGTGACTAAAGGGGATTCCCCCTCCACTTTTACATTTGCTGTGTTTACCCTTTTTCACAGTATTTCTTCTTCCCCTGACACTCAAATAAAAGGGTTCCAGGAAATGCCTCTTTTACTAGCCAGCTGCATAGGAAAGAAGGGGGAGGAAGGGGACTCAGTTGTGCTCTTTTGAAAGCAAATCCCCCCCCCTCTTTCCTGCATTCCAGAGGTGGAGCGTCATGGTCTTAGTAGATCTTCTGTTCTCTTTTCTGTTGATTTATGGGTCCAATGCATAGATCTCTAGAAGCTGAAAAGGGGAAAAATCTGTCAAAAAGACTTCGTTTTTTTTTTTTTTTTTTTAAAGGAGAGGGGAAGATGAAGAAATGTTTGTTTATTTTGATTGTTAAAAAGTGTCCGGGAAATCGACCCTTCCAGAAAAGGGACATCTGGATATGGGACGTTACACTGTATATACTTTGCCTGGGCAATGAATGCAAGATCCTCTTTAAGCAAATGGCAAAGTTTGATAAAAGCAGGGTTGCCACAGGCGACTAAATTGCGACAATTTACAACTATATTTTGAATACATTTTTATCTACGTATTTGTATTTCTTAATTTTTTTTGTATTTACCCGGTCACTGAGAGAGGTCTTAATGGTCTTTCCTAAAGGGTTTTTTCAACACAAAGNATGATTTTATTTCCTTTTCCTCTTTTTTGTAATTCAATATTTCTAATTTTATACTACCTAGATGCCGTGCCAAATTCATGGAGCTTCATGAAAAAGAAGTGAGCGAGTTGAAAGAAAAGCTTCGCTCTGATTCTGATACAGATCTTATTTGTTTGCGTGCTAAATATGAAAATGAGATATCTAAACTTCAGTAAGTTATTAAGGAGAACTTCCAAATTTCTACCATGGAGATTATTTTTATGTTTTAAAATATAGTAAAATGCTATTAATCTTTTTGACACTTCTTCATTTATGTATATTATTATCAACATATGAAACACAGTCATTTTATAGAGTCATTTTAAGCAAAGTTTGATGTAGAGAAATTAGTATATACTTTGCCTGGGCAATGAATGCAAAATCCTCTTTAGGCAAAGTTTGATGAAGGCAGGGTTGCCACAGGCGACTAAATTGCGACAATTTACAACTATTTTGGACCTGAGGCGTCTATGACAACTTTTTTGCCTGAAAAGGCTATTAAAAAAAAAAGCAACTTTTTTTCAGAAAAAGGGGACTATTTGGAGACTTTTCTGTTCTAGCTATGTTTATTAGCATAAATTGGGTTAACAACCTGCTTCTAATCACAATGATTTTTTTTTTAAAAAAAGAACTAAAATATGTTGAAAATTTTGAATTGCAAATTTGAGTTATCACTTTTTAATGCACTCAATTTGCTCAGATTCCGTTGTAAGTCTGGTTTGTTTCTCAATCGCCTTTTCACCTGTTATTGCTACGGGGGGAAAAGTATGCGTTTTTTTAATGTAAAAATATTTTTTTGAAGGAATTCTAGAAATTAGAAGTATTTAATTTTCTGCAAATATTCCGTTTTTTTATGTAAAAATTATTGTTAGAACACTAACGTTTATATAAGAATTATCATATTTGCCACATAACTTGATTAAACAGACCATGATATATGAACAATTAAGTAATTTAATAAAATTTTAGTCATATTTTTGAAAAATTTTTGCTCTTATTTAGGCAACTATTTTCATAGTTTTCGTAAACTATTTTCATGCTTTAGGCTACTAAAAGCAACTATTTTTTTCTGTGGCAACCATGTAAAAGATCTTGATACAGCTGTTTTTTTTTTAAGGATATTCATTTCTCAAAAATATTATATTTATTTTAAGAAGAAAAATACTGTGGAACTGTGAAAATACTGTGAAGAATACTGTGAAAAGTGTCCCACAGTAAAATGATTGGTAATAGTTAGTTGCTCTTAAGGGTTACCTTCATTGACTTCAAAATGTTATCAAAGGTACATGATTTTTTGCAAGCAATTGTAATTGTTCTCAGTGTCATTTTTTTGGTGTGGAAATTGCCTCTTGTGATGGAATTTTACTGCAGCTTGCAAATAGTATTTACAAGAATATAACGAGTCCGAGTGTAAAAGACAAAATATAAATATACTCAATAATGTAATCAAAGAGATATACAAGGCTCATAAATTGCACAAGTATACTTCTTTTAGCCTAATCAGGGAGTTATCAAAAAAATGTCATAGGAAATTTTCTATAAGTACTAAAAAGAAAATTTATTTTATGTCATATTAATACAATTGTTTTTTGATTTGTGTCTTTTTTTATATAACTGTAGGAAAGACTTGGATGATGCAAATATGAGATTACTTGAGGCTAAACAAGACTATATAAAAATATTTGAAGAAAACAAAGAACTTCGAAAAACATTCAATGACAGTACAAGACCAAAGGAACGAACAGAAATCGAAGCTTTTATGCGAGCAGAATATGAGAACAAATTAGAGCAAAGTATGAAATGGTTAAATAATTACTTAGAATTAGTTTTAACTTTTTATTAATTAATTTGACAGTTTTTTCTTCCACCTGTTTAAGAATTAAAAACAAATGCAAAAAAAAACTTAATCACTATAGTGAGAAAAAGATTTTAAGTCAAGCGTTCTAATGGTGTGTTAAAACAATATTGTCTCAGTAGAAAAGTCAACGGAGCTACCTGCATTGATTGTAATAATACAAGGGTCACAGTCATAAGAGGTCGCACTAAGGAGTCTTACTAGTAATCTATAAAGATAGAATAAAATATTCACTTTCAATATGTTTGGAAACAGAAATATCCTGATTTGGACAAAATTTGATTGTCGCCGTTTTTTATATGAGTAAAATAACTTAAAAACTCTTAATAAAGTGGTTTTATAAGTAAATAAAAAAAGTTTTAAAAAATCATGTGATTTGTCCACGTTATGCTATGTAGTCATCATCAATCACATTGTAGATTCATTTATAAAATGTATAAATTTATATATTCATGTACTTTTTTATATATTTTTTAAATCTTTTATCTTATTATTTATCTATCAAGATAGGGTAAAATATTCATTTCCAATGTGTGTGGAAAGAGAATGATAGTGATTTGGTCAAAATTTGTATTGTGGAAATGTTTTAGAATAATTAAAATATTAAAATTCGTCATAAAGTGCTGTTATTAATAAAAAGATCACATAGTTTGTTCACATCATCAATCAGATTGTAGATGCAAAAGAAAAAGTGAATTTATATATATTTTATTTTATTATATATCTATCAATATAGGATAAAATATTCATTTTCAATGTGTGTGGAAAGAGAATGATAGTGATTTGGTCAAAATTTGTATTAAAATATATGTTTTAAAATATTTAAAATCTAAAAAATTCGTCATAAAGTGCTTTTATAAAAAAAAGATCACATAGTTTGCTCACATCTTCAATCAGATTGTAGATGCAAAAAATGAATTTATATATATTTTATTTTATTATATATCTATCAATATAGGATTAAATATTCATTTTCAATGTGTGTGGAATGAGAATGATAGTGATTTCGTCAAAATTTGTATTGTGGAAATATTTTAAAATTATCAAAATAAAAAAAAATCGTCATAAAGTGCATTTATAAAATAAAAAAAGACCACATAATCATCAATCAGATTGTAGATGCAAAAAAAAATTTATATTTTATTTTATTATTTATCTATCAATATGGGATAAAATCTTAATTTTCAATGTGTGTGGAAAGAAAATGATAGTGATTTGGGCAAAATTTGTATTGAAACGTTTTTATGTACGTAAACTAAGGAAGAAAGAAAACTTTTACTAAAGTGGTTCATTAAAAAATGAAATTACATGGGTTTTTTTCGCATTATACTATGTGATCATTATCAATCACATTGTATTTTATATCTTTTATCTCATTTTATATATATTAAGATGAAATTTAATATTAACTTTTGAAACGTTTTGTGCGAGAATAGTTAAAATTTGAATAGTGGAAATTTACAAATTAAATTAAAATACAAGACACTTAATAAAGTGTTTTTTTTTCTTGTTTTTTTCTTTTTTTAATGAAATCAAATAGTTTTGTTGACATGCTGTTTTATAATCAATTGTATAGTAATTCAAAGATTAATTTATTTATTTTTTAGTCTTTATCAATAAAATGCCTAAACTAAGTAGATATACTTATTATTTAAATTATGCTTTTATAGTGAAGGAACAACTGCAGAAGGAAAATGAAAAAACTGTTGGAACTCATTTGAAAATAGAGATAGCCAAAATCAAAGAAGAATGGACAAAACATAAATTAGCTGAAGTCAAAAATTTTATTGAAAGCACCAAAAAACAGTTGGATGAAAAATTTAGAGATTGCCTACTTAAAGTAAGTATTTGTTTACATGTGAAATCTATCACTTGGTGATTCTAAAGAACATCTAATGGTATTATCAAGTGGAAATTCTGCCTACATCAAAAAATACTGTGGACTAATTTAATGTGAAAAATTAGTTTTGAATAAAAGTCAAACTTTTCCCTAAAGGTCTACTTATCCTTTATTAATATTTTAGTGGAATTTTATAGCAATTTTTTCACTGTAGTGTCTTAATAATTTAATAATAAATTTCAAGATGCATGTATCAATTTAATGAGGCTATTAGTTTAAGTTTTGAACTAAAGGGTGAAGTTTTTTAATATTTTTCAAAGTTTGTTCTTGTTTAATAATAAACAGAAGAAATTAGAAATTCTTTTAAAAGGTGGGACTAATTGGACCCTGGAGTTTGATTTGTAAGCATATTAATAAGCGTTGCAGAAAAAATAAAAATTTTGTATAAATGTAGAGATTTTTATGACTTAAGTATTTTATTCATGTTTTTTATCCATCAATATTATTCTTATGTTTATTTAACTGATATGTTATGTGGCAGAGTGTATTAATTTTTAAAATTGCTCCTCTGAATATTTTTTTTTTCTTTAACCTTTTGCTTATGGCTGGTACTACAAGTGGTTCCACAATGCTAAGCGGTGTAAGCAAAGGGTTAAGTATAAACCCTCATTAAAAATTTTATTAAAAAGTGATTTTTTTAAAAATTTATTTTAACAGGAACGAACAGCTTTGCAACAGGCTCACACAGAAAAAGTTCAGTTGTTGAAAAATGAGTATGAGAAAGAGAAATTGGCATTGAATTCTAAACTAAATAAAGTCTACCAATCAGAGTGGGAAAAAAGATGCGATTATATAAGAAAACAGCAAGAAGAACAGATTCATCTCTTAGAAAAGGATTACGAGAAAAAAATACAGGACATGGAAAGTAAAATTAAAGAACTACAAGTAAATATAATTTTGTTTTTGTTTCATACCACTTTGCTGACAAGACATAAATCAATTTGATAAAAAAAAAGTTAAAAATTTTATGCACACTCAACTGTTTTTAGTATGAATTGAGATGGAATCCTTAAATACTTTATATTACATGAAATTCAAGTTAATAAAAATATTTGTTTCTTATAAATAAATAAAAAAATTATAATTTTAAACCAAATTAATTTATACTAAATATTCTAATCCTGCATATAAAAAAAAATTTAAAAAAAACTTTGAGGCTTACTAATTACTAAATATACTAGTAAAAAATATAATAACATCAATATTTATGTATATATAAAGAGTGAGAGAGAAAATTTTTAATGATGCTCACAGGAAAAAAGAGAAATCGGTATTGAATGCTAACCTAAATAAACACTACCAATTAGAGTGGGCAGGGCTGATTGTGCTCCGGAAGTTTCCGGAGATCGAAGGTCCAGACGTTTCAAAAAATCATTGATCACAGAAGTTTCCAGAAATCAAATTTTCAAAAGTGGAACTTAAAAACACAGTTTATTTTGTTTGTAAGGGAGAGCCAGATACATTTTTTTATCAGTAAATAGTTATAATCATAAACTCAGGAAAGTAAGACATATTTGTAAATTTTAATTACTTCTCCTCGAAAAACCTAGTTTAAATTTTTTTCTAATTTTTCAATTTAAATTTTTTTTTTTTAAACTCGGGAAATTTTCCGGAATTTTGAGTTGGGCTCACAATCACCCCTGAGTGGGGAAAGAAATTAGATAGAAAATCATTTAATTTGAATCACTTATCCATCAGAAATGTAAGAAACCTCAAATAACAAGTGATCTAAGTTTAAAAACCTTAATAATTCTTTACACTGTTAGTCTACCTAGGAACCTAAATAAGTCAGTCTGGATTGAAATAGTGTAGTTTTTAACATTCATTTCATTCCTTTATTTATATAGTCCTTTTCGCAGACCCGGTACCTCATAGCCAGCTAACCATGGGTTAAGAACCACTGCTTTAGTCTTCTAAAATTCCAAAATTACAATAATATTTAATTGCAATCATATTTTTGCAACCTGCAAGCTACCGGTTCAAAAACAATAATATGGATCTAGTAACTTTTACACTATTTACAGGAGAAATTACCATCACCTAAAATATACAATGATGAGGTGGAGGAATTAAAAGAACTTTTCTCCCAAAAAGAAAGTGCCTGGAAAAGTGAAAGTCAGCAACATCTCTCAATGATTGCAGCTCTCAAAGCAACTTTGAACGACCAGGAGGACATTGAGAAAAAACTGAGAGAAAAGTTAAATAAATACAAGAGGTACTGTGAAAAAATGGAAAAAGAGTACAAAAATGAAACTTCTTTGTTAAATAGAAAAGTTTCAGAACTGCAAAAGAAACAAGAATTGCTTCAAATGGATAAAGAAAATTGTGAACAACGGCTGCACAGAACAGAGGCTGAATTCTCAAGAAAACAACAGTTTTCTAAAACTTGTTGCATCCAGGTATGTCATTTCTTGAAATTATAATTTGATTTTCTTCTAGAAAACATAATTATTGCTATATCGCGTTTCCAAAAAGACCATTGTGGTATAGGATTTTACTTATCATCCCCGTATAGTTCCATTTAATTTTGTTATCAAATTATACAAATATGTTTTCAAAACAATGTAAAAGCTTTTAAAAGTTAAACATCGCAGACAGAAATTTAATTTGTGCTATCTTGTACAAAATATATCATAAAATTGTTAAACTAAAAGGTTATAGTTTCATGGTCTTACTGGAATCCTAGACTTGGTGACATATTTCGATAAGTAAAGAGATCATTCGTTCGTGAAAAAGAAACAACTATATGACATTGCAAGGACATTGAATAATTTGACTGGACCACTGTCGCTTCTTATGCTGACATGCTCTTAACAAATCAAATGCAAGATGAAGAATTTTTACTTTTGTTTCTCTGTAGAAGAAAATCGACTGTAAAAAAACAATATTTATTATTCTTTCATCAGTTTCTTTAAATGTGAACAGGAAGGAGTATATCGGTTACGATTTTTAAATATCATTTTTTTCTTATTAACAGAACAATATTTTTTTTTTCAATAAGTTTTATTTTCCTCATTTCACAAGATTTAAGAAAGCAAACAAAAAGAAGGTAAAGTTGTTTCAAGAGTTGGCGATGTTGATGTATGTTTGCGCTGGGAGCTTGGCATCCGTTTGGCATGCTCTTAGATGCAAACAGGCTCTCTCCATAGGGATAGTGGTTTTTTCTTAACTTGCAACAAAGTATAGATTGCATCAGGCAAAATTAACATTTGCCACAACACAAGGCGATTAAATATAAAATATGTTGATTAAAAATTTGTCTGTTAATTAACTCATAGTTGCCTCTTTTTCGCCGATAATCGTGAAAGTTGTCACTGCGGATAGTCTTCCGAAATCATTTTCTCTCCATCACCCATCTCAAATTTCCTGTCGACTTTCGTCAGGCATTAAAGTGTTAAGTAAAGGACCATTTTTACTGGATGCGAATTTGTAGTAATATTCTACAGAATAAGCTAATATCCTGTGTTCACAATGACACTTATCTGTTGTGCTTTTTAATTAATTTTGAAATTATCATTACAAAGATCATTACATATCCTATTTTTATTATTTTTTAAGTACATATTAAAGTTACATTGTGTGTTTATGTCATTTCCATCATAAATAAAAGTAGATTGCTGTAGTAAACCAGCCACCATATAATCTGCAGATTATAAAAGANCCCCCCCCCCATAAATAGTGTTCAGGAAATTACGATAATAATTCTTGTTCAGATTATTTTACAAGTTCAATTCCATATTTTTTGTTAATTTATGACCGAAGATATTTAAAAGTTATCTAATTAATAAAAATCATTATGATTGCAATTATTTTAGACTTATTTTGTAACTTTATGGAACTTATTTTCAGACTTATTCGGGGAATTAATAAATTTTATGTTTGTTAAGAAACCTGAATTTTATATTGCATTATTGGTTCAAACAACTCAAACCCAAGACTTTATTTGTTTAGAACATTATACAATTTTGCATAAACCTACTTAGAAGAGGTCAGGAAATTTTTCTTTATTTTAGAAATGAACTACGTAGTGCTAATCATTTGTTGAGAAATGTTTCACATTAATATCAAATTTTTTTTGATTGTTTAGAATTTTAATTTTTTGAAAAATTGGCTATTATTGAAAATGCTTCTATTGGCCACTGGACCATAACAAAATTTCTTATTCACTAGTTTTAATTTCTATTTATAAATTTAAAAAAAAAACTGATGTTAGCAGCTGAAGAAATTTTGGACGTTTTGAATGAAGTTAACTGACATTTTCTTCACACAAAAGGAGAATCTCAATACAATTCATTCATCTTAAACTCATCGCCTTTATTTTATGTCAATTCTGATTAGAAATAATATTTGAGTGCGGAAAAATAATGTGGACGAAATTTAAAGCATCACTAATGAAAGACTCAAAACATTTAAAACCTGTTTGATTGCCAAAGAAAACAGAGAGGAAGTTGACAAGGAAGAAAGAAAAACCTTCAAGTTTCATCAGGTCATCAAACTGGTGGTTTTAATTTATTTCTTTCCTTTTTCTTTCTTTATTTGACAGGCTTCGCTTAAGTTTTTGCACCTTCCTCGCGTAAATATTGTTTATCAATCTCCCTAATAAGCATATAATTTAAGCATATAATTTGAAAAATATATATGTTAAGGCTAGTGTTTAACAGAGCAACTTATATATATACTTTCTTACTGAAGCAATTGACAGTATTTAATATACTTTCTGTTCTGCCAAAGCAATTGACAGTACTAAGTAATTATCAATTTTTACTTATATCTATGAGTTCAAATATCGCACTGGCTTGTTTCTTTTTCTAGACCTTATATGCATTTAATTTTTTTAAAAGGAAAAACTTTTTTTTCTTCTTTCTATTTTCATTGTTAACGTAGAAGACTTTGACTGAAGCTGGAAGTTGGTTTGTTTTTCATGTTAACATTGCACTAGAACTATATTAATGATGGGCTATTCTGGAATTATTCCTTAGCAATGATCCAAAAATTATTTTCACTGCCTTACCATAATTTAATTTGAAAATCTCAAACTGTAATAATAATAATAATAAAGCTTCCCTTAATGTAATAATCACAGGCTAAGCTCAAATTTTGTTTTTATTTTTTAGACAGATCAAGAAGTTGTACCAAAACAAGATCTTATAGAGATGAGAAAATTATTTTTTGCCTGCTTAAGGAGCATATCTGGTATGAACTTCATTTTTAATGAATTTTGACTGTATTTTGATATAACATATAATCTGTTTAGTTGCAAAATTATTTTGAACTTTCTTCTTTTTTTTAACTGATATTTTCAGAAGAAATGCAGAGCTCAACTGTAAAATAAAAAGTCAATGATCAGGTTTTGTTTTTTTTAAGTTAGAATTACAGTTTATTAATGGCATTAAGGCCCTATATTTCACTACAAAAGCGAATTTATCACTAGTTATTTAATCAAAAGAAGGATGCTTCTTAATATTTTTCTTTAATAAAATGAACCCCTTACAAAATTTTTCTTCTGATAAATGGAGTTGATAACATCTTGAATTCATAAATTTAAAGCTACTTCTCTTGGTAAAAAATGACTTTTGCTTTTTTTTTCATCTCATAGAAACAGGATCCCACCAGAAAGAGCATGATTCTATGGTATTTTTAGATTAAATTATTAATAGATTTCTCTTAAAAACAGTACCTTTCTGAAAACCGCTTGTTTTTGTGTATTAATTTATCCAATGTTTTTTACCTTTTACAAAACCCTATTTTCATAAAATTATGAGTGGATTTTCCACAAAAACTCTGGAATAACCCCATGTGACACAGGAGCCAATCTTTGTTCTTGTTCTTGTGCAAATAAATCTTACCTTCAAGTCAATTCCAATTAAGATTTTGAGGTGTTTTAGAGATTCTTGTTCTTTCTAGTTTTAGAGATTCTTGTTCTTTCTAATTGTGCCAGACTTGGTTTACAACACTATTTGATCAGTTAAAGTTTGGAGCAAAATGTTGTTAATAATTTATATTTGGTGCAAAATAACTAGTTCCAGTTATACACTACATTCAATGGAAGATGACTGTTTTTACAGAAATGAATTGTATCAAATTTACTAATTTGATGCGTTTATGTAAGAAGTCCTACTATTTTAAATTTGATTAAAAAACTAATCTTAACTCTTTTGCATGCCATATATGTGTAACTTTAGAAAAGAAATTAAAAACAATTTTTATGACTTGTAGTGCTGTTTATGACATGTTATAATATTAAGTTACAAAACATTTAATCTGTAATAAGTTAATTCCTAATTTGGGATTTTATACTTTTATTTAACCTGAGTAACTGTTAAAGTTATGAATTATTATATAAATAATGAATGACTAAATATATTACACTGTGATACTTTGAGGATAATCTAACTAATTTATCAAGTATCAATTTGGATTTGAATTTGCTCTGAATCAAATGGTAATAAAAAAAAAATTTTTGGAGCAGTCTGATTGCACTCTTAAGCACCCTTAATTTTTTGTGTGGAAATTCTGTCATTTTTGTGATTAGATAGGAAGCCCTTACTTGCAGTAGTTACATATTTAGAAGAAAGGTAGGGAACATCACAAGGACCGAGAACTGAATGACATCTGACAAGAGGAAATATCATATTACTGATTAAATTACTGAAAATGTCCTATATTACTGAGTTGACAATCAATTTCGCTAGTCTAGTAAGTTGCCATATCAATAAACTACAATAAAACAGCTATACTTTTTTCCTGTTTGAATGCCATTTTCAATTAAAATAATTTAAAAACATAAAAGTAATGTAAAATTAGGATAATTTAAAACAGTGGTTACCATTTTTAATTTTTTTAGCAGCGGGACCCTAAATGATCGAACTTCTTTTAAGGGAACCATGACTTTTAAAAAACATTCATTAGCAGGTTTAAATGAGCTAACAGAAAAAACTAAAAATTAATTCAGAAATTTTTATATTTAATATGAATAAAATTCTTTCTTTGTTTTATCAATAAGTCTTTAAAATTATGTTCTATGTTAGACAGTTGAATTCGCAAGTCTGTAGCAGCTATGTTTTCTAAATCTAGTAGTTATTGTTGTGTAATTTGAAATTGAATAAAATTAGCTAAATTATGGTTTTTGAAAAAGAACTGTTATAAAATATGAGAATGGTTTCCAGAGAAATATAATCCCTATTCTTGAATTAGTTTATTTTATTTTGAATTTCAAAGTTCGATGAGAAATTCTGATGCAATTATTTGTTAATATGTATCCTTTTATTGATATATGTTATTATTGGAAAAAATACATTTTTTACAATTTTACACAAATTATATAATAACATTAATGTTAAGTGAATAATGGATTATTGGTTGAATATAAACCTATTATAGGTTTCAAAAATCATTACTAGTTAAAAAGAAAGTCCCAACTTACGCTTCTCCTGGGACCTTTCCGCGGAACCCCATTTGTGGACAGCTGATTTAGATAAATAAAAGTACCAGTTCTAAATGTGTGCAAACTGCCAGTTCATAATAGGGAAGTGACCCTTCTGGCATCTTACGGCATTTTCTACCTTCCAAATGTATCACCACTGCACTGAATCATCCTGTTTAATTTTTTTATAATCACATCATGTGTCAACCTAAATACATTTTGATTTATTTATCTTTTTGTTCTAGAGGATAATAAGAAATGTTTAAATGCAGCTAAGGATCGGAGCATCGAACGTCATCGCCAATTAATCCTTCAGTATCACCGACAGCTAACCTCTAAAATGTTCCAAGACCACTCTAAAGAAATACATTCCTTTCTACAAAGCATTGCCATTCCACAAACAAGAGCTAAAACTACCATATCTTCCAGTCCTACTTTCACTTTTGATGTGAGCAAACATGCACAAAACTTTTGCAGCACTAAGATTAGGTCATCTCCTTCAACAAACAATAAATATGCACATAACAAAATTAATGCTGATCAGGAGGATTCAGCACGAATTTTCGCCAATGCTGATCCTGCACAACTGAACTTTGAGGACCTTTCTTTTGACTTTCAACTTCGCAGGCTTCCACAAAGTAGTACTTTTGATTCAGGGAAACCATTGACTGATACGGGATTTAGCAGTAAAAGGGCCCATTCCTGAAGTACCACTTACCAATAAAGATTTTAACTGTGCACAATCTAATTCTTGAAGTGAAACTGTGATTTCTCACTAAGTGCCGTTAGCAGAAGTGCCAACTATTACGATTTTGGAGAATTTTTGTAATCTGTTTGAAATACTTATTCCTTTAACTAGCAAGAGTTATACAATTTTTGTTTTTTTGCAGCCAATATATGCTACTTCTTAAACAATTCTAAAAAAAATGAAAATGGGGAATAAACATGATTTAAAAGAAAAAAGAAAGTAAAGAGCCAAGAATGCTCTCTCATCTTTCTCTCCTCCACCAAGCTAATATTAAAACGCCGATGAGGGTTAATTTAAATTTTAACCAAAAACTAGAACAATGATTCCAAGTTAACAATTTATCATTTTATGATAAAGTATATAGTTTCAGAAATTCATTTTATTTGGTACCTTTCCTTAGTGTTGTTACTCTTTTTATTTAATAGTAAAATTCATGCATACATTTTGTTAATATTTTATACTAATGTGGAAATAAATACACCTTGAAATTATGCAAAGTTTAAATTATGTTATAACTTCTATAAAGAATATTTCTGTGTTACTGTATGTACTTCTAATTACTAATAGCTGGTTTGAAAAGTTGGCATCTCTGTTTTTAGTTTTAGGTTTTTTTTTAAACTTTCATTCTACATTTCATGTAAATATTCAGTAACAGTCTTTCAATTGCATTCTTAAACTGCCGTCAAATTTTATAAGCAATGTATTATTTGTTTTTGTATCTAGCCATACAGCATTATGAATTGAATATGTGCAGTCGAACAATCTAGCTCAGGAGCACCACATTCAGAAATTCTCGCTCCCCATAAATGTATCCAAAAGTACTTCTTTGAAAGAGGGAACACTTTTATCTTACTTTTTTAAAGAGGATGTTGTTACGAATTGTTTAATACGTATAAACGTTTAAACATATAGAGCATGACGAAAAGAAACAAAGTACAATCTCGCTACTTTTTGGGGAGAGTATACACTATTTGTGCCATTTGAAAGATAAATGTATGTATTAATGTCTATTTTATAAGCAAAATCGGTTGTTGCCACCAATAATTTACAAAATTATCAATATTTTATTTTATAAGAAAGAAAAAAACTTCCATATGAAAATGAGCAAATTTTCAGGACTATCACGCTAATTCAAATAAGTCAGAAGTCTGACTCTCTTTATAAAAAGTGTGTTAGAAAAATTTGGTGAATGGTCTCATAAAATAGAGGAAACAAGATGTACAAATCACAAAAAAAAAAAAAAAAAACTGAATAACTTTTGATCTAATAAAGGGATTTTCAAGTACTGAGATTCTGATGGTTTGAAGGCCTAACCTTAAATAAACTAATAATGCACATGATGTTCTGAATTTTTTTTTTTTTTTAAATCGGACATAAATACGTACTTTATCTGAAATAACGTGTCTTTTTTTCCCACTGGATTTGATTTCTCGACCCTAGAAATATGAGGGTAGCTGCAAGCTACAAAATAGGGTGCCAATAGTTTGGTCAGCATAACGGTTTATAAGTTTGGACAATTTACCAATAATTTGACTTTTTGGCACACCTTATTAGTTTTTTAAGCAAATCAAAACTTTTGCTCACAATTAAAAATAAAAAAATTTCCAAAAATACTTTTATGCGGAAAAAAAATTTTAATTATGTGCACATATGAAAAGACAATGTATTTTTATATTACAAAAAATGAAATTTGAACAAAATTGGTTGAATACTTCTCGTGAAATCAAATTTTAATTATATGACTTTTTTTAATATTTGATATATCTTCATCTTTCAACTTCCCAGGATAAAACTGTATACTTTTATTTGCTGGAAAAATTGCTGCCAGTTTCAACTACCTTGTCTAATTTTAAACAAATGCATTCCCTCCATTTTAACCCTTCATCAATGGACTTACACTTCACTAACCAGATTGAAGTTATAACTTATTTTAGCTATAATATATTTAGTTATAACTTTATTATGGCATTTTTAGTTAGTTTATATTTTTAAAATAAGGTTATTGTTTTTCTTCATTCCCCCCCCCCACCTATATCTAATCTGAAACTATAAAAAAATATATATCACACATTTACTTAAGTTAAAAAAAAAAAAAAAAAAAAATTCGAAAATATTCATTATTTTACAAACAATTGTTTACGTATTGTAAAACTTTCAGTGCCCTGATATTAGAATAACGTAATGTAATATGACAAAGCCTCGAAATTACAAAGCATTTTTCCTACATTATGCAGAATCAGAATTTTTTAATAACATTCAGAAAATTATCACTTAATTACAAAGACAAAAGTTTGTATAATTATATATATTTATTGTTTAATTTATAAAGTAGTAAAATTTGTAAATAAATATCATAAATAAACTATTTATGAATTGTAGTTATATTCTGTAAAAATCAGTAGGTGACTTTTATCTTATTATTAATAAATGATAAACTAAATCTATTTTTTTAAAAAGTGGTGGCTTTAAATTTTTGTATTTTTTTTAATTATTATAACAAAATAAATTTTAGCATCATTATAAGATATGTATATATGTAAATAATTTATATTTAATATAAAATGAAAAATTTTAACAAGTTAGAAATATTTTTATAAAATTATAATTCAAAATTTGAAAAGAAACCACTATCTTTCTTTTTCTTCCAAAACTCGTTTCTGTGAGTATATCTTAAAAAGTATGTCATAAAATAAATCATTTTATTGCTCATGCTTCTATACATATAGAAGCATGAGCAATAAAATGATTTATTTTCTTCTTTCTGCAAAAACTGAGTGGGCCCTAATATACCTCTTTTTTTAAACATATACATGGTTCACTAGAAAAACATTAATCCTGAATGAAGCCGTTTGTCTGCTTTTACGCCATTTGTGTTATCTTAACATCCTTAGTGAGGTTATTCAACTGTGAGACTATTCACCATATCTTTGAACACATCTTGTAAAGAACAAAAATATATGATTATTGATTTTTATTTATTTATTTTAAAATAAGACTACTGTGAACGGTGCTATATATATGTTTTTTTTTTTTAAATTGTGTAATGGTGCTACTTTTAAAAATGTATTTGCTATTTATTGTAAATATACAGTTTAGATAAATTTCTTTTACACTAATTGGTATTATCATATTATTGTAATTTGAAAAAATATGTCTAGTATTTCATGTAAATATTATATGACATGTTCATTCGTTGAATTTCTGAAAATTTTTTAAATTTATAAGTATTTTCAACACTTACCTTGATATTCATAAATATTTGAAAGTATTGATATTAATTATAACAAGAATATATCCAATATTAAAAAAAAAATTTAATTTTATTGTGATAGTTAATAAATAACTATAATTCATCCTCAGAAATAGTAACAATCAATGTTTTTGAAATTAACTATGAAATCACTTTTGTATGTATCTGAGAATATTGACTTTCTTTTCTTTCTTTCTTTTTTTTAATTTCTTGGAAAATATCTTAAAACATTGAGCTGGAATTGCTTAAGTACATGAGAATGTTCACCGTTTTGTGCTAGATCATACAGTCACTTTCAAATATCTCTGAAAATATCGATTTTCTTAAATATGTATATATTGTTTGCGATAAAATTTTGTTATAAATATTTATATACTACTGAATAATTTTTTTTTTATAAAATAATATTTTATGGATAGAGAGAAACAAAAACACTATCAAAATCAGTCAATAAGTAAAGAAGCAGATTGAAGGACATCAAATCCTGCTTGATTGTTAGATGAAAAAGAGAAGGTATAAAAAGCAATGGTTCAAAACACTAAACTTTCATCTGACAATCAAACTGGTTTTTATATTTTTCATATCGCGTTTTTGTTAGTTATTTGTGAGATTTAATAACGTTTTTGCTTCTCTCTAGTTAAAAAATATTAATTTGCATCTCTAATGTGCATAATTTATTAATAAGGATTTTAAAAATATATATTAAGGTTGGGGATTACAGAATACCCTATATTTAACAATTTTTTGTATTGCTTTTGGATTTTAACTTAAATGCCAACAATTAAAGGATAGGTTTTATTAATGAATGTTGAAATGCATTTAATGTATGCTAATTCCTTTGAGTATTAATACAAAGTGAAGACATAAATTTAAAAAAAAGACGAAAAAACTTGATTCAATCACTTATGTAAACTTCTCAAGGAGTAAGCTACTTGGATTTGCAAATGTTTTTATAAACATTTGGACTTGTATTATTGTATTCTCAGTATTTATTTGTATAATAATTTAGGTTTACTAGTAATTTATTGTAGGTCTATATGTAAAATCCTCATCAAAATTATGATAAATATTTTGTCAAATAAAATGCTTTTAAAAGAGACTATTCTTTTAAAACAAATTAAATGTCACTTTTATTTTTAAAAAACTGTTTCAAGCATTTAACACTCTCTAGCAATGTTTTTACTTTATTTCTTAAATTTAGTCACTGTTGTTTTTGATGAAAAATTTTGGTATGAGAAAAAATTATATTTTTTCTTTCTTAGTTGGTTAAAATGTTTTGATTGGTACAAATGCTTTTTTTTTTCAGTATTTGTAAAATGATTTACCTAATCATTTATACAAACAATTTATTTGTGTCCCTATCAGTAAAAAGATATTGTTGATTTTTTTTATAAAAATAACTTTTAATCTCCTTAAAATAAATTTTTAAGTAAGAGTTGACCAAAAGAAGTGTTTATGCTACTGTATTATGACATGAGATATCATAAATACAGTAGAAATAGCTTCCCCAGTTACAAATTCAGTTAAAAGGATAGATAATATGATGATTGATTAACTATTTTGCATGAGAGCTATTAAAGTATGTAAAGCTTTGCTAGGATTTTGCATCCAGAACAGAATAATGCAGGGTTGTAAGAATACTGTCTAGGATAAATGCTTGTACACCATAATGTATTGCATACACCAATAGTAGATCCGTCAAGAATAACAAACAACATTATCCCCAACGAATCCAGTGCTGTTGTTGATAAAATGATTATTGGTAAATGTATCTCTAGAGCACTTTTCTTGAGTAATGAAATGTTACAATCACTTTCTGCTGCTAAGAATTGTACTTATTTCACTTTCTGATTCAATCCTTTTTAGCATGACTTAGCATTCACTTAAAATACTGATTAATAAGTTGCTCACATTCTATGGGGAACTTCACACAGCTTCCTTTTTAAGCCTGATATGTGGTGATGCCATCTCTAATATATTTTTAGTGCCAATACTTGCAGGGTATCCGCACGCCAGAAAAGTCATGAATTTCGGTATTGAACAAAATTTGTCACGATTTTAACTATTTTTTTTTAAAGAAAATAATTGATTTAGATCGCTGTAAAATCTAATTTTTAAAGTGGAATTTAAAAATACCCCCCCCCCATTTCATGGTGTTCGGAATATCTGAATTTGTAATAAAATCCCCACTCACTATTTTATTGAAATATAAAATGTTTTTATCATGTTCTTTAAAAGTTCTGGTGTTCTTTCAAAAAATGAAAGAAAAACCACCATTTCTAGAGTGAATTATCTTTTAAACTTCTGTGATTTCAGAATTTTTGTTATTATTTATTTTATCAATTTAAAATTCTAGCTGAAGCAAGCCGGTCATTGGCGAATTTTTTTTTATTCCGAAATGAGAACAGAAAAATCAGGAGTATTTCTTTCCTTTCTAATGAACAAGAAAAGTATCTTTAGAATATAATTCTGCAGAAAAAATTATTTGCTTTTGTATTTTTTTCAGCTATTTTATTGCCTCAACTCTTTCTTTACTCTGTTTTTTTAAATTTAAAATGTTTAAATATGAAGATGCAGAGTATAACAGTTTCGGTTATACCTATAATTTCATTTTATGTTATTGTAATGCTTTTTTAAATTTCTTGATGTGTTTTTGTCGGAAAAAATAGTAACTTCGTTAAGTCATGAAAAATTCTAGGAATGAGTCATGAAATTGAAAATTTATAATGTAGCAGATACCCTATACTTGTCTATTTTACATTATTAAATCTGATTACTGGACACTATTACAAGACAAAAACAAGTATGTTTCACCTAATCCTTGGTCAAAATTTTTCCATATAATAATTTTAAATGTGATGTATGCTTTTTGATTTTTCATTTAATTATTAATTTTATAATTAATCATGTAGTTTACTTAATAAATCATGTTAAAAAAAAACAGGGTTTTTCAAAGCTCAATCGACAAATAAAGGGGGGGGGGGTTAAACAGCATCAAAAAAACAAAAGATTACTTTAAAATTAGATTCACAAATCATGTTGAGTTGCTAATTTTTGTGTATCATTCTCATTAGAATAAAATAATATATTAAAATCTAATGATGTGGTGTATAACAAAAAATGATTCTTTATTCATTACCCATTTTTGAAGTGGTTTCTCCATTACTGTTATTATTGATTTCATTTCTGTAATTCCATAATTTATTAATTTTTATGAATATACACATTTATTTACACTGGAATAAATAGTTTTATTAATTTAAAACCTTATCACCAAACAAATATATCAAAAAGCAAAGTATTTTCTTATTATCCATGTCTTGATTTTGGTGCTGTTACTAAATGGATTCCTAAAATATAGTAAAAAGATATATTAACATTGTATATATTCAAAAATATTTTTTAATTAAAAATATGTATGTATTATCTAAAATTCCTACTTAAATTTAACTTAGTTAAAAGTTTTTTCTCATGAAATCAACACAAAACCTAGTTAACCAAGAGCAATTTAAATGAAATAATTTGCTCACTATGTCTATGATGTTTTTTTAAAACGTCTAATTCTTAAGGACCGTAATGTCCTGTATATAATTCGCGAATTATCTGTTAAGAACATAAGAGCCGTCACTGTAGAGAATTTCCCGCCTTGGATAATCTGCCGAAATTATTTTCTGGTCATCAAGCATCGCGAATTTCACTGGCTGCAGTCAGTTAGCGGATGGATGACCAGTTTGATTAGCCTGTATAGGGATCGAGGTTGCGTGGTATCAGTTCTCATTAAACTGTTCTACAGTAAAGTGCTCGTTCGCTGGTCGTCGGGCTGCCAGAGCAGAGTAGCCGCCTCCACTGCAGAGGATCAAAATTACGATGGCATATCTTTGGATTATCCTCGGGGATGTTTTACTGAGCGCAGCCAGTAATGCTTTACTTCGGTGTTCTATTCGATCTTTACAATCAGTCCACTGCGGGACGTATGTCCAGTGAAAGCAGTAAAATGTTCATGCTGAATTTTGAAATTTAGTTACAAAAGGTGGCGCTACTGTACTTTTTACAGAGTTCTTGAAAAGAATACAAATACCGTAGAACCTGTGAGATTTCTGTTCCAGAAACATACGCTATTTGATAGAATACATGGTTTAAACTTAATCTGATACAGCAACCTCTTTAACGATAGAACGGATTCGTTTGAACATCAAAAGCAATGCCATCTGTTGGTAATGTTTGTAATTAAGTTTCGATATTTCTATATAAAATTCTTACATCTCTCACAATACATATACATACTGTTTGTTTCATTCCTCTCCCTTTATTTCCGGGATTTTTAAGTCAGCCCGTTCGTCACTGTACACACCCTGTGCATGAAATTTTTAGAAATTTTTGGATAGAAATGTCTTGTTCGATTACTAGGTAATTACTTTTTATTTTAAAGGCATTTTTTTGCCATTTTAAGTGCATTTTTATAGATGATTTTATTTAGTTCATCAAAATTTCGAGCTCTCAGCGAGGCTAAACGTCATTGGCATCCCATTATAGAGGGAAAGAAAAGCATTCTACCTGATCCAGCAGCGGCGCAAAAAGGCAAACGTGGTGACCAATGTCCATTGATGTCACATTGATAACTATTTGTTTTCGTCCCTGGTTTATCTTCGAATTTGTGGCATTTCACGCTGCAAACTGGACCACGATCAAGTGTTGCAGTCTTACAGCTTCCCTTTCCACCAGATGTTAGAGAAATTGTACAATCAACATAAGCTGCAGTGAATTAAATAAATGAATTGTTAGAAGCTGATGTATGAAACAACTCAATAAGTTATTTTCGTTAAAAGCTAGACAAATTGTGAAACAGCATTAAATTCAATTATTAAAAAAAATGCAGCTGATTCTGAGCAACAACTTAAAAACACTGATAAAAAATTTTAAAAAATGCAAGGCCAATACATGAAGAAATTTAAATTTCATATAGTAATAAAAAAATATGTTCTTTTTCTAATGCAGAAGAAATAACAGAATAAAAAAATTTGAATCTAAGTTATTCATGTAAACTAAAAACGGGATTACAGAATGAAAAAAAAAACGTGAATAAAGCACAGTAATGGTCATACTATAATTTCAGTTCTCTAAACAGGAAAATCCCTCAGTGTCTAAACACTAAATGATATTGAAAAAGTAAAGAGATAAAATATTTTTAAAGACTATGACTTTAAGAACATGGAAGATATGTCAAAAATGAGGATTTTTAGCAATTTTCCATCACCCTTCATAGTTCGAATTGTAATAATCATTTTGTGTTTTCTTTTGCTGAACACTGCTCTTCATCTACCGAACTTGATTTCTGGGAATCACACCATATTTTGAAAAATTCTTATTATTTAATTTATTCTACAATTTTCTGATGTTTGAAAATATATTTTAATTTAATCTTTTGCCCCCTTGGGTTCCCGCCCAAACCCCTTCACACCTGTTTCTTATGACCCTTCTATTTATTATCTTGTTCAAACTTGTTCCTCTGTTATAATTGCCCGTATTTATCTTTTTCCAATATTATTTAGTGTTTAGACACCGAGGAAGGTTCTTGTTCAGAGAGCCGAAACTATAGTATGTCCATTTCTGTGCTTTATTCACGTTGTTTTTCATTCTGTAGTCTACAAAGTATGCCTTTTATTTTTGGATAAAAACAGGATAATAATTATACAGGGCTGTAGGGAAGGCAACGACTACGTTTTTTATGAAAAATTTAAAAGATTGGCAGAAAATTAAAAACTTAAAGCTTACAGAATTTCGGATGATTTTGCCATCACAAGCCTCGTCGCTAGTGAGCTGGATCGAACTGGCGTTTGATACAAACTTTTAAATCATTTACGTGTAATGGTATGGAAAATAACTTTAAATCGAGTTTACAAAACAAATAATCGTACATTACTTAGTTGCCACTATCAGCGGAAAGATTAACTAGATGTAAATAAAAATATCCGTCCTTGAGATACCTGCAAGTGACGTAGTGTGGGTATCGCGATCCTGATTGGTTGTTGAAACGTGGCATTTGTTTACGTTAGCAACTGTTCTTTCCATTTTATTTCGAATAAGCCAAGCTCGTCAAGTATCAATTCTCTGAAGTCACGCATTCTTTATTCTTTTACGAATATTCTTTCTCAAAGATTTCAATTCTTTCACTATATATTTACACAGAGACAGACAGGAAACCATGTGGAACATAAACTAATTATGCATCGAAGTTGCCGGGTGCACAAAAACAAAAATATACCACTGTTACAATAAAATATGTTAACAAATAAAAAATTTAAGTAAAAGAAGTTGACGAGAAAGAATTATATTTCAATAAGCGATACTGCGTTGTATTTAACTAACTTCACATAAATTAACATTATAACTTAAGTGGAAAAATGTAGCTCGATTTTAACACACTATCTTATTTAGAAACGATAAGCTCCCATTGAGGTCACAGATCACGCGTCTGTGTATCTGTGATCGTCTTCTTCTCGAATTGTAAATACACTTAATTGTGAGTAAAATAGCTGTAAAGTTTTCTGTGATTTTGACTCTGCAAAATGTGTTTCAACTGACGAATGTTACGAGATTTCACGCCCTGGAACTTTTTCTTATGGCTGGACTTTATAAAAAGACACTACTACGGAAGAGAAATCTTTGATGGCAAAGTCTGTTTCCCCCAGCTTGGTAACTCAAAGTATCGAAAAAGTGAATACATGTAAAGTAAACCATGAAGCGTCAAACACTGGAACAATTTTTTCCGAAAAGCAAACAAATTAAAATACCAGTCTCTTTATATTTTTGATTAAAAGACGTGTGTACCAAAAAAATATTGGCGAAGATGTATACTTACGTTGGCATTCTTGAAAATTCTGTGGTCGCCAGTTATCTTCGCTCTCCCGGCATTTATATTGCAACTGTTTACCTTCATTCAGCGTATGACCAAAAGCACATTTCTGAATACACGTTCTGCAAAGCATAACAAATATTGCTATTTCAGTCATTTGTAAAAGGAAAATGGTTGCGGAAAATTTGCTATTGATCCTTGCCTGGCCCCAGTATCACACCCACGTACCTAGCCCAGTTTTTCAGGGCTCTATCTTTTAACGGCTATGATAAGAATGCTGCGTAATTAAACCTGGTCAGATGACGTGGACAGCACCTGAGTTTCTCTCTCCAAACATCCACACTAGAACCGTGGTGGTTCAGAGGATAGATAGCCCAACACCCAATGAGGTAGCCTGGTTTCGAATCCCAGCGATGGCTGGTCGATACGAATTCCGCACTCGGCTCGCTTCGACCACAATGCTGAAGAAAAATATCTTTAGTGGTAGACGGATTATGTGTTAGTCCCCTTGCTATCAGGCTGACCGTGGGAGGTTTTCGTGGTTTTTCCTCTCCATGTAACGCAAATGAGGGTTAGTACCATCAAAAAGTCCTCCATGAAGGTTAATGTGGCCCAATACTTGATCCAGAAGTTCCCTTGTATTCTGGATTTGTTCAAAATTACAAGTCTACGGATTTGAACATTGGTGGTCGTAAACTCAAAATTGGAACGGCTGTTCAATAATGGCTCTGAACTTTGAACTTCCACACCACAACCAACGAGAGAACTTTCAGTTTCGACTGATTTAATATGAGGCATATATGGGCCGAACTCTAGACCACCAGCACTGTGAGCGACTACCCGAGTATCATATTTAATACAACAAAAATTTCGAAAAGGACAAAACAAAAAAAAAAACATGGTTGTTTGTTTCCAACCAACTTTTATCATAGTTCGAAACCTGTAATTTGTGGTAGGAGTTGACAATGTTAGTTTTTTTATTTCTTCTCATAATTATTATTATTATTTAATTTTTGTTTATGAATAAGGTTTAAAAACGTCAGGTTACGTAAAAAAAATTCCGCATAAAAAAGAAATCACGTAAAATCTTTTCGAATGTAAAGCAGGCAAGTAAAATTTTTTCACCTGAAAAAGAGTTGATTAAAATTTTTCTGTGGAGAAATGAGATAAAATTTTTCCCTATGTTTGAATTAAAATTGTTTTTTTACATGACAATTGGTCAAGTAAAACTTCTCTATTTGAGAAAAGATCTCGTTAAATTTTTTTCGTGACCATTTTACACAGCCTCTGTCTCCATTTTATTTGTGAAAATGAACTGACTATATATAGATGATTATATGTATGACTATATATATGACTTTTCTATTATAGATGGTTGACTGAATGTAAACAACATTATTATATTAGTCCCTATATCCCTATATTAGTCCCTAGTAAACAATAACAAGCTTCCTAAAACCGAAAGAAATTTCCAAAACTTCCGGTGTATCCCTCCGCTTATGTTATACTTTCGAGGTGATGTGTGAATAGGCTTAATATTCTAGGAAGTTTTATTATAATGATTTTGTTGCAATTTACGCGAAATTTTACCATTCATAAGAGTTTTCTGTAATTTATAAATTCTAACAGGTCATGAGACTGTAAGAATTTTAAGAAAATTAATATCATATTATAAATAAAGTTTAAGGAATGCCATGTTTTGTGTGTTATCCCTTAGTTGGCTATATTTGTGTAAAATATCACCGTTTGTGTTTTTTGAAGTAACATCAAAGCATCATAGCATGCTCGCGGAGCCTTTCGAATTTATTTGTTAATTGATTCGTTGAAAATTAAACTGAAAGAACGTGTTACATGGAAAACATTAAGGCTTAGGAGTAAAAAATCAATCGGAAGTTGTAATCCGGAAGTCGTACGACGACTTTTAACTCCTAGCGCCATCTGTGCTTAGCTGTACACAATAAACCATCCATAAAGGGACTCGGAGTGGGAAAAGATTATAAAGCCTTTCAACGTTTTCCCAAAGAAGTAACTTACACTTTTGAAGGATAATGTGTGCAGGTTAAATCAGATGTCTGCAGGGAAGTAGGATAGTGACACCAATCATTTTCTCTCTTTCTGCGTGTCGTGTTCAAACCTCCTGAAAAAAATTCGAAAATAAGATATTTGACCGAGAACATTCGAATCTTACCTTGGCGCTCACTAAAAGTATTTTAACCAATTAAATGTTACACCTTTCTTTTTTTTAAAAAAAAAATAGTAAAAGTATCCCATCTTCAAAAAATATATATATATATATATATAAAGGCTTTAAGTATTGTCTATTATTCTTTTTAATGTAAACTATGACCATATATAATCTATTTGTAATTCTTATAGTTTACTATACAAGTAGTGAAATCTCCGGTGCTTTTCCACCATTTAATGTACTGGATAAAAAAAAAAAAAGGAGAAAATAGACAAATTCAAAATATTTATAAGCTATGCAATGATACGAAAACCGATCTTCCACACAAATCGGTGCGGGGAACAATCACGAAATTTTAAATACGAATCCCAATTTTTTTATTGCAGATTTGGATTCTCAAGAAAAAAATAATCCCACTTAAATTGTATGTTCTTAAAAATTGCGTTAAAAAAATGTATACCTTACAATTCAAAATTTTTTTCAACTATTGTTAAATAAAATAATAAATAAGTAGTATTAAAAAATATTTTTTGCATGTATTTTTTATCTTTGGAATTTTATTATTGCTTGCAAAAATTTTCCTTTCACTTAAAAAGTTCTCCAGATATGGCACAATACGCTGAAAGTTAAATTAACATTTAGTGATCGAAACTTTGAACCGCCTTCTCAACCGAATTATTCGGACCATTTATTTTTCAGATAACGCAATCATTTATATTTTGAGGGTCAGAAATCCAAATCCATCGGGAAAAAAAGGGCATGTTTATGCAGAGAAAAAACGTTTTTGTATCAAAATTCGTAACTAAAAACACCCTTCTTCTCCAATTCAATAGCATATTTGAGGTTATCCTCTTAAATCAGTAAGAGTGAGTCCAAGTTTGTGAAAATTCGATCATTCGATCGAAAATTATTCGAAGAAATTCGTCTGTTTTTTTCCCACGCACAGTGCATTTAACACGTTTCGTAACTAGCTTTTCTCTATCGTAATGTATTTTCGGACTAAGATGAAAAAGTTTTAGAAATAACTTCTTTCTTTCCTTTTCGAAATTTACTTTAATTCTGACGGTGAGGTTTTTCGAATAATTCCGACATTATGAAACCTTTTTCTTTTAGCAAAGTTTTTAGTTTCGAAGGTTGAAGTCGTTGACACCGTTGCCAACTTCTACATCTCAATATTAGTCTGTAGGAGAAGTTATTTCACTTTTTCTCAATAAACTTACAACCTGATAGTTTAATATTTTATATTAAAGAACAGATCTCTCTCAAATGCTACAAATTATTTTTAAATGCTATTCATAATTTTTAAAACATCTTTAATAGTGTTTTTAGAACAATTCACGATTTGTTTATAAAGTTATTTTTCAAGTTATGAACAACATTTTACTTTACGTACTTAACAACTACATACTTTATGAACAAAATCTTTTTATTTCTGAAACTTAAAGTAAGAAGGTTTGAAAATGTAAAAAAAAACATTAAGAATATCAGAACATTCCGATCGAAAATAATAAAGCTGTTGCTAAAAACAGACGATTTATTGAAATGTATTGACGGATGTCACTTCGAAGTGGATGTCTGTAATTCAAGCAATGTTTTCAGAAGTCAGCCCTAGAGATTAACACTAGATTGTCCAAGGAAGTCATTTTGACTGCTTTTTAATTTCAATTAGAAAAACAATGAATATAATGACAAAATTTCTCAGAATTTTTTGACTTTTTGTACAACATATAATTTTTTTATTGTTAATATTTACTATAACTGTAAATAACGTAAAAAAATATTAAAATTAATTTTAAACAAATTTCTTACGCATTAGTTATTCTTTCATTATCCAGTCATTTTGAATGCTTTTGGGCAATATTTTAAACTAAGTTTCAGCCTTTTAAGTATTGAAAGCCGTTCCTAGCATTTTACTTTATTATACATGTCTTCAAACTCAATTTAAAGTTTTTAAAAAATGTTTCTTTTTTAGAAATATCTGTTATGTTATCCAAATCACTGACAATGAGCAGCAGCACTCGACTATTTTTAAAGCAAACACAGTGAAACCTCCAGGAAGGATCACCTCTATGTAGCGACCACCTCTATTTAGAAGAGACCATTAAAACCTCTCCCAGCGACCGGTCAAACATTTGCACCAAATGCGGAAAAGGTCAAATGAGGAAACACGAAAAAATATCAAAACAAAAAATGTATGCTATTAAAATGTATTCAAAATATTTCTGTGTGGCTCTTTTTTAGAGAGCTCTTTTTGACGATACAATCTCATGTTGATGCCATATTGCACTAAAGACGGTGCTTGTTATCAATGATTCACTTTTAGAGTTGAAAGTTAAATTAGGAAAAAAAGTTATTTTATGAAGAATAAAGCTTCTCAAACGAATAAATCTGTTCTCATCTTTTAAAGCTAATTAATTTTATATTAATGATATAAAATTAAATGCAAACTTGAACNTTTCAACGTTTTCCCAAAGAAGTAACTTACACTTTTGAAGGATAATGTGTGCAGGTTAAATCAGATGTCTGCAGGGAAGTAGGATAGTGACACCAATGATTTTCTCTCTTTCTGCGTGTCGTGTTCAAACCTCCTGAAAAAAAAATTCGAAAATAAGATATTTGACCGAGAACATTCGAATTTTACCTTGGTGCTCACTAAAAGTATTTTAACCAATTGAGTGTTACACCTTCCTTTTTTTAAAAAGAATTAAAAGTATCCCATCTTCCAAAAAAAAATATACTAAGGCAAAAAAAAAAAAACTAAATATTGTCTATTATTCTTTATGTGTAAACTATGATCATATACACAGAAGAGCCATTTCATTATGACCACCCTCCATCTATAACAATGGGCTCGCCCAGGTTTCCATGGTTTCTCGCCCAGGAGCAATGTTTTCATGGGGCACATTAGGACCCATAATCCTCATACAACAATCCCTGACGACTGTAAGCGACTTGAACATAGTTGCAAACCAGGTTTACCCATTCAAGGCAACAGTTTTTCCTGCGGGGTATGGTGTTTACCAACAGGATAATGCACCATGTCATAAGGGTTGAATCGTCGAGGAACATTCCAGTGACTTTCAAGTCATGTCTTGGTCCCCAAATTCACCTGACGTTGATCCAATACAGCATTTGTGGTCCTACTTGGAAAACCAAATTCGTGCTGGCACGCTACCCCCTCGCAATGTGAGGGAATTGTAGGACCAGTTGGTGAGCGCTTGGTACCAGATACCTCAGACTACCTATCAGCACCTTGTGGAATCAAGAATAAGCTTCTCAAACGAATAAATCTCTTCTCATCTTTCATTTTTATGATATAAAATTAAATGCAAACTTGAACAAAAACCATAATTGTTTATTTATTTAAAATATCTGAATCATTTTTAATTGGTAAATTTGTTTTTACACATAATTATATCAATTGAGATAATTTTTATAGACGCTAAATTTTTTTCATAGATCCGTCTTTTCATGACGCCATTTCTGCACCTAGAATATGACACTGACTAAAATTAAAATCGTTGATAACAATTTTGCAGTCAATGGAGGTAATCTCTAAGAACGATCAAGCTCCATCAACTGCCATTTTACTGTAGGACGGAGAGAGGTTGCTCAACACCTCCTAGAAAAGAGTAGGCCTCAGCACGGGTTACCATAAATATCNATATGACACTGACTAAAATTAAAATCGTTGATAACAATTTTGCAGTCAATGGAGGTAATCTCTAAGAACGATCAAACTCCATCAACGGCCATTTTACTGTAGGACGGGGAGAGGTTGCTCCCGAGAGGTTTCACTGTACTTTTATGTAATGAAATTCACATTAAAAACAAGGACAATATTCTTCTTACCAATTGGTATATGGACAGTTAAAGGATACACCACTATATCTCTTTTCTGGATACGAATGGAAGGCGAACCTGGAAAAGAACACACAATTAGTAGAAAAGTATTTAAAGACTTACAAACAGAACAAAATATTACTATTCATTATTACTCCGCTCGCCAACCTTCAGAACTACTTTCGCAGTTTCTTTGATTTTCCTTCTTCGCTCATAGGATTATGAAGTTTTAAATGAATGATATTGGGCAATCGGAATAGTATTGGGAATTTTACTTCAGGCTTGTAGCCACTTTTTCAAAAATTGATAGTTTTAATCAATTAAAAAGCTATTGATGAATTGTTTAAGATATTTCTTCTAAAGTATTTCACGAAATATGATATACATTACAAGATTCATCTATAAAATGAAGAAAAAATTTTAAAAACAAGTGCAAAATAATAAGTAATTATTCCCCATTTATTAAAAAAAGGGTAATAATTAGATGCACTAGGGGTGTGGCTTCGTCGAAAAAAGTGACGCTTGGCAAATAATTTTTTAATCGCTATTTGTTAAATCTAGTTGCCCTCAGACCAGTGGCGATTGATAATTAAGCTCAAATCGTGGCTAAACAAACTACGAACTCTGGAACATTTTGCGTCTCGAAACAAAAATCGTAGCTAAACAGAGACGTGAGTTAGTGAGAGCAGCGAGCACTATGTGAAGCCTTAAATATTATGACAAGCCCTAACAGCACACAAGGCTAGCTAAAATAATATCCACTTGCTAATTGGAATCTGGATAAAAGATTAGAATCTCGTTGCCGTTGGACAAACTTGAGACGTCTTCGTGGTATTCTCCCATATGTAATGATTTATATTTTGTTTCACTCATTAATAACCCTCGAAGACAATTTGTTTCTTTGCCATCAGTTATCTTCTGTACTGTGGTGGTTCAAGGGATAGAACACTCGCCACTCAATGAAGTGACCGGAGTTCGAATACTAGCGATGGCTAGTCGATACGAATTCCACACCCGGCTCATATCGACCATAGCGTTGACATAAAATGTCCTTAGTAGTATGACGGATCATGGGTTAGAGTCCTCTTGCCGTGAGAAAATTTCGTGTCGTTTTTTTTTTTTTTTTTTTTTTTTTTTTTTTTTTTTTTTTTTTTTTTTTTNTTTTTTTTTTTTTTTTTTTTTTTTCATGTAACGCAAATGCGGATTAGTTCCATCAAAAAGTTCATAAATTTCCCGACCCTTGTCTTCAAGATAGGGTTCAAACTAACAAAACCTCAGAGTTGAAAATTGGTAGGCTTAAGCTCAAAATTGAGTCGGCTGTTCAACGAAGGTTATAAAATGAAAAATAAAATTTTTTTTTCTTAGTTGAATTCAAAATATCAACAATAAGTAAGGATATAAGTATACTTTAATGTTTCAGATAGGTTAAAATTGGGGCATTTTGTTCCGGTCCAGTAGTGGCATTTTCACTCGTGGTCACTTTTTCAACAATTCGAAATTCTAAACCATTGATAATATAAAAGTAAAGCATTTTTTAAAGCATATCTCAAAAGATAGTGTTTTTTTTTTTTTTTTTTTTTCTAAAATTAAGAAAACTTTTCCTGACATCTCCTACTAGATACATGCAAAATTTCAGATCGTATAAATCGTTTTTATCTATAAAACGTAGAACTACATAATGTTTCTGCAAAAAATGTGACATAAAATCTATGTTTATATACAAACATTACAAATTACCATTACAAAATTACATTTATATGCATTACAAAATAAATCTGAAATAATGGTGCTAATAACGATAAAATTATATTAATTAGATTATTTTTCAATTCTATCCATCTTAAGTTTTAAAAAAAGTAATATAAAATTAACTTAATCTAAAAGGAAACTAAAATTTCGCAGTCCCCTTAAAATTTTCCTATCTTCCCCAGGGCCCGACTTATCTTAATTGGGACCCGGGGCAAAAACTTCTTTGGGGGTCCCCTCTGCTTNTTTATTAAAAAAAGGGTAATAATTAGATGCACTAGGGGTGTGGCTTCGTCGAAAAAAGTGACGCTTGGCAAATAATTTTTTAATCGCTATTTGTTAAATCTAGTTGCCCTGAGACCAGTAGCGATTGATAATTTAGACCAATAATGAATGGTGATGCTCTTTTCAAAACTAAAGCTCTAAAAATAGGAAATCTATTATGCGTCTCGAAACAAAAATCGTAGCTAAACAGAGACGTGAGTTAGTGAGAGCAGCGAGCTCTATGTGAAGCCTTAAATATTGTGACACGCCCTAACAGCACACAAGGCTAGCAAAAATAATATCCACTTACTAATTGGAATCTGGATAAAAGATTAGAATCTCGTTGCCGTTGGACAAACTTGAGACGTCTTCGTGGTATTCTCCCATATGTAATGATTTATATTTTGTTTCACTCATTAATAATCCTCGAAGACAATTTGTTTCTTTGGCATCAGTTATCTTCTGTACTGTGGTGGCTCAAAGAATAGAACGCTCGCCACTCAATGAAGTAACCGGAGTTAGCCACTCAATGAAGTGACCGGACTAGCGATGGCTAGTCGATACGAATTCCGCACCCGGCTCTCATTGACCATAGCGTTGATGTAAAATGTCCCTAGTAGTATGACAGTTCATGTGTTAGAGTCCTCTTGCCGTGAGAAAATTTCGTGTTTTTTTCTTCTTCATGTAACGCAAATGCGGGTTAGTTCCATCAAAAAGGACTCCACGAAGGTAAATTTCTCGACCCTTGTCTTCAATATAGGGTTCAAACTTACAAGACCTCAGAGTTGAAAATTGGTAGGCGTAAGCTCAAAATTGGGTCGGCTGCTCAACGAAGGTTATAAAATGAAACATTTTTTTTTTCTAAGTTGAATTCAAAACACCAACAATAAGTAAGGATATAAGTATACTTTAATGTTTCATATAGGTTAAAATTGGGGCATTTTGTTCCGGGCCAGTAGTGGCTATTTTCATTAGTGGCCACTTTTTCAACAATGCAAAATTCTAAACCATTGATAATATAAAAGTATAGCATTTTTTAAAGTATATCTCAAAAGATAGAGTGCTCTTTTTTTTTCTTCCTAAAATGAAGAGAACTTTTCCTGACATCTCCTACTAGATATATGTAAAATTTCAAATCGTATAAAACGTTTTTATCTATAAAACGTAGAACTACATAATATTTGTGCAAAAAATGTGACATAAAATCTATGTTTATTTACTAACATTACAAATTACCATTACAAAACTACATTTATATGCATTACAAAATAAATCTGAAATAATGGTGCTAATAACGATAAAATTATATTAATTAGATTATTTTTCTATTTTATCAATCTTAAATTTAAAAAAAAGTAATTTAAAAATAACTTAATCTAAAAGGAAACTAAAATTTCGCAGTCCCCTTGAAATTTTCTTATCTTCCCCAGGGCCCGACTTATCCTAATTGGGGCCCGGGGCAAAAACTTCTTTGGGGGCCCCCTCTGATTCAGTAATGAAGAACCGAATTTTATGGAGGTATGTAAATTTTTCACCTCATTAAACATGAAAATTTACTAGAACCTAAAATAGCTATTAAATCCCCCCCCCTTCCAATGGTCAAACGAAATATCGTTCTGTCCATTTCTTTGATTTTCTGACAATTCTATGTAAATCATACCGAATTCAGTTTTCTGATTGTTAACTTAGTCATCTAGTTGCGAAAAATTCATATCCTTGCTGATATTAGGGCGGTATTCAGCTAAATTTTCGCAATTACGATGGCTCAATTGAGCCAGTTAGAAGCCTGTATTTTTGTAAGCATATTGTATTTTGCGATATGTAAAAATACAAGCTTTTGATTGGCCCAATTTGTCCATCGTAATTGCGAAAACATAGCCGTATTCCGCACTAGAAAGCCATGGATTTATGAAATTTAGATTTTTTTTGTGTTCGTATGATACTACCGGCTTTGCGGACCATACATCAGCTGTACCATTCACTATTTTATGTGTGAAAAATGGCATCTTGTTGCAAACTTATTTCATAAAAACGCTAAAAAATACTTTAAAACATTTGAAAAATAATTTCAACGGTATATAAGTAAGTTTATTTAAATCGTTACATTTGGACATACATCAAAAAACTAAATTACTTTTTGGACACCTTTAAATATTACTTATTTACTGCTTTTGAAGGTTCAAAATATTGTAAAGGGATAATTCATGATTAAAAAAATTTTTCTATAGTGTTATAGCAACGTAAGTGTCCAAAATATGCCTTTTTGCCCTGAAACATTTGCAACAACAGTGTTTCTCGAAAACATTTGCTATCCTTTATTTAAATTTCTGTTATTAAACAGAATTATAAACTTTACTCCAAAAATTTTTACAGTTAGTTAAATGTAAAGTTAATTGCTGCCAGAACTAAAAGTTTAGATCTGTCTTATGCTTCCCTTTTTAAGAAATGCCCAATATAACTATTTTCTTTTCTAAAATGAGCGATACAAGAAAGTGGTGAAATTAGGACTTAAATCAAATCAGATGATTTCTTACCATCATATTCTGCAAGATGAGATGTAATATTCTTCATAGCATATTTCAGCATGTCTACAAATAAACATAGACTAATAATAAAACTTAAATTTTGACCCTATATCTACAAATTAAATCTAAGCAGTTCATGACCAAAAGTAAACTACACTTTTCAGAAATGCAACTCCGATTTGTTTTGTGCTTCACTTAAAAGTGTCGAAATACGTCTAACTACTGTTGCAAACACCTTGTAGTCCACCTGGTTTTGTATATATTTGTATTATTTGTATATATTTGTACCGAGATTTGTATATATTGTTGCGTTTAATGCGCAATACCCATTTAAAGGACATTGGCTTTTTATCGTTAGGCAATGCAACTAGCTTCCACAGTTAATTTTTATTAAGAACTTATTACCATTTCTTCTTTTGGCAACGTTTCTACATCCTCAAATGACATAGAGTCGAGAGTTGTCATATTAGCTTCATTCACAAAATAATCGTCTCATTTGGTTGGTAATTTAACATTTCTTTTTGGTCTAGTATTTTCTTCACCTCTTTTAGATTCCCACCGATCTCTTCTTCATTTGTAAAGACATCTTCGATGAGAATATACACTTGAACTGAAATACACTTCTTCTCTTCATCATTACATACCCACATTTGTCCCGCAGTGGACTGATCTTTAAGACACGGTTCCCAGCAGATCACCGAAGTCAAGCATCACTGGCTGCGGTGAGTGTGCGGGTGGGAGACCACTTGGATCAGTCTGCGTAGGGACCGAGGGTGTGCGATACGGGTCCTCGTTAAACTGTTCTACCGTAAAGTACTCGACTTCACCTGCAGGTCGTTGGGCTACCGAAGCGGGGTGCTATCCCTTCTGCAGAGGATCGAAATTGTGATGGCTTGTCTTCGGATCATCCTCTGGGATGTTTCCCAGACCGTCGCCAATAGCCCATTGTGCAACTCTAGTGTGACGCAAATTAATTACAACAACAACGCCCCACATATCGGGTTACACGATTTGTGAATGGTACTAATAAACAATAACCCCACGGTGGAATATCCTACAAAGATCATCTATTGGATTTTGCATCTACAGTCCCTGGCCAAATTACTAGACGCACTATAAGATNAATCTACAGTCCCTGGCCAAATTATTAGACGCACTATAAGATTCTAGATAAAATCTTAATTATCAGGTGATAATATACAGCTTTATTGTTTTTATGTGACTGAAACCAGTTTGCACTTGTTTACGTTCGTGTATCAATTGGTTAACATTGTAATGCAGTACGTTCAAAATAAATATAAATAGGAAGTATGTAAAAAATCTCCTACATTGAATACACATATATCTAAATATAAAAGTATTGCATATAAACTCGTACAAAACATGTAATCATTAAAAAACTACAGTGCGTCTAATAATTTGTTCTAATTATAACAATATAATACCTGATATAAAAAAGATTCTATATAATATATCGTCTAATTTATCCAATTGATACACTAACGTAATTAATTGCAAACCGAGTAAAAATAATAAAGCTGTATCACCTGATAATTAAGATTTTACATAGAATCTTAGAGTGCGTCTAATAATTTGACCAGGGACTGTAGCTTCTTTCGTAAATTGTCAGGAACTTTCGCATCACAACTGAAAATTTCAATCACATTAGAAAGCTCTATATTTTAGAGCTTAAGTCCTCTCTAAAAGATATCTGTTGGTTTAAAAATGAAAGTTTTGACTCCATATGAGCAATTCGTTCTAGACGTCCAGTTGAGTTTCATGAAAAGCGATTAAACCAACTTTTGCAAGAAGCATTGCGTGGGCCAGCTTTTTCAGAAAATGGAATGAGTCTACACTTTGACTTTTAAGAAAAAGGAATAAAATAAACCCTGGGAACTCAGTTGTCAACCCAGTAATACAATTTTGTGGAAACTAATGTTGCATTTATTTTACGTACCTCTGTATTCCGGAGTAACTGTTTCGTTCTTGTAGATTACAAATTCTGCTAACCCTAGAAATAAAAATACATCAAAATGAAAAGAACTTTAATAATTAAATACACTCATGTCCAAAAGTTAAAAAAAAACGTGCGCATTTTCGTGGATAATTCAAGAATGAGTGACCCAAAGAAAAGGAAATATTAAAAAACAATTGATGGCATGAACTCAAAATCATGAATATGTGAACATTACAACAAGATAGTTTGAAAATTATACAAATTTAAACTTGTAAAGGATTTAATATGAGACATGAACCTGTCGACAGTACAAACCTTACAATAAGCTCTCATGTAGTTTACTTGGTTGACAATGTTTTGTGACTTTCAGTCGTGGAACAATAAATATAACCTCTCCATTATGAGGCATTTCTTAACCTCAGGAGGTTTCTGGTAGGTGCCAAGCTATTATTTCTCTGCCAATAGCATCTCGGAGATGTTTGGTAGTATTCAAGTCTGGTGATGTCGCTGATTATAGTCGGCTTTATGGCATTTTTTTCAACTAGCTCAACTCACTGTAGATGCGTGTTATAAAGAATGAATTAGGCCATAAGAATAAGCACTAAAAGCGTCTCTGAGCAAGCTAAATTTGAGTCTAAGATCTCAGCTTTAGAATGGAGTGGCCAATCAGGTGTACAGATCTGAATCCAATCGAGAATATCTATTATATGTTAGGATTTAGGTCTATTATATATTTTATTAAGATCACCTATATTAGGATTTAGTTCTAGAGAACGTTTGCAAAATTTGCTGTTTAAAACGCATATCATTTAATCTTAAACAATATTTTGATTCTATTTCGCAATATAGAAAACATAGTTTATAATAGAAAACATCGGTTCATAAACATGTGTTTATTTAAATCTCTAAAACCTGTCAGACAAAAGCTCAGTTGTTTAAACTTTAAAATTAATTATTGGCACAAATTACCAAACCTCAATACAATTTAAATCACGTATGAACAGGTTCTTTGCAGTTTTTGACAAGTTCCTTAAGTCGATGCTATTTTTTCAATATTTTGTTTCTGTATTTTTAAATAAATATTCGCGTGTTATGGTAAAACTACCATAGAATCAAATTGTAGTAAGCGAGATGCGAAATGGACACCCGTTTGTTAAAATATGCGCATAGAAAAATTGGATTTTTCTTTTTTTTTGGGGGGGGGGAGGATTTTAGTTTCAGTGATACTTAAACAAAAAAAAAATTTAATTCTAGCAGTGCACGGGGATCGAACCCTAGTCCATTACACTGATAGTGTCTTAATCACTGAACCATAGCGACTGTGTGATAATTAAATAATAAAGATAATATTAAATGGTCAAAATATTTATTTGTACTCACTTTCCTTGCAAGTGTATTTTTTACTGCTAGATCTGCCCCAACACTTCGAAACGCTTATTTTACACATGGAACATTTTAAGAAATGATTTCTAATTACATCAGGATAATACAGAATGCTTGTTGAACTCAATTTCGATTTGATGATGTTTTCGAGGATTTCCTCCACTGCTACACTGGAAGAAAAAAATTCAAGCAAAAAAAGATTACTTTTACTGCTGAAATAATGGAATAGTAGCTGTTTATTCTTGTAGCACTAAAGGCTGTTGGCGATGATTTGACAATTTTGATCCTCTGCGTAGGGGATGGCTCTCCCGCTTTTGTAGGCCAATGGCCTGAGCGCGAAATCCAGCACTTTACGGTTGAACAGTTTAATCAGGACCGATGGATGATTGACAGAATTAAACAGTAACAAGCTTCCTAAAACCGGAAGAAATTTAGAAAACTTCCGGTGTATCCCTCCGCTCAAGTTATGCTTACGAGGCGATGAGTGAACAGGCTTAATATTCTAGGAAGTTTTATCCAGGGCTAAAGAGAATAGAAGGGCTAGTTCACTCCGTTCTTAGAACTGAAGCTAAGATTTCCCTCCTCATGACGTCACTGTGTCCACAGATCTCGGAAGATCGCACGCAAAGATATTATGATAACTTTGCATCTTTCTCTTTGTAAAAATAAGTTGAACTTTTTCTGGTTATTAGCTTACAAACTTTACGTAATTAACACATTATTTCCATTCATAAACATAGTTTAAAAAAACTTTATTGGCCAGTATATTAAAAAAGTACCATTTTAAACTTATAAAAATATTTTACTAGTTGGCGAAAATGACACTATAAATACTTTATTTTAAAAAGTTCAGTTTTAACTTTAATTATTAAGAAAAATGAAAG